>NW_008337291.1:377768-382473 GCF_000622305.1 Nannospalax galili
GAAAGAGATGTCCCACCTCAGGAAAACGTTATTGAATATGTCAATTGTGTTGTAATGATATGCTTCTTCTAAGTATGTTGTTATTAAATATATCATTTTTAAAAATTAAAAAATAAATAAATAAAAGAAGAAGAAAAAAAAATAATAATAATAAATAAATAAATAAATAAATAAAAAGCCGGGCATGGTGCTGCATGCCTTTAATCCCAGCACTGGGAGGCAGAGGCAGGCAGATCTTTGTGAGTTCAAGGCCAGTCTAGTCTACATAGTGAGTTCCAGGACAGATAGGGCAACAGAGAGACCCCGTCTCAAAAAGACAAAAATAAATAAATAAATAAATAAATAAATAAATATAGATTGGGAAACTGGGGATATGGCTTAGTGAATAAAGAGTTGCAGTGCAAATGGGGGGCGACCAGAGTTTGGGTCCTCAGAACCCACGAAAAGCCAGGTGGGCATAATGATCCACCTATAATGCCAGAACAAAGAAGGTGGAGATGGGATCCTCAAGTCAGACTGGCTAGTCAGACTAACCAAACTATGAGCACTGGGTTCACCAAGAGACCCTGCCTTGGTTTCTAAGGTAAGGAGTGATCGAGGAAGACATCCATCATCACGGTGCGGGGGGGGGGGGGGGGGGGCGGTGGATAATATAGACGGGGAAAAGATTCTGATGGTGGTACTAAACATAATTTAGTGTGTATAATCGTTCCCTATTGTGTTCTTCATGTATGTAGTCATATGGACCTTGAAAAAAATTTTTTTAAATATGTATCTAAGAAGAAAGGCAGCTAAGGAAGTACTATACTGCATTGTAAGCAGATGAAGGGAAAGACTCTTTAATTAATGCTAAGATCTTTATCACTTTTGTTTGTTCAGTTCCCTGGTGGCCACCACTGTGTCATCTCTACAGACAACTAGACCAAGAAAGCTCATTGAGACTGTAAAGGTCCCCAGTACAATCATTAGTGATCACTACTCTATGAAGTCTCACTCACAGAACTTCCCTTAAATGTGAGCAGACACATTAGATAGCTTAATTAGGGCTAGTAAGATGGCTCAGTGGGTAAAGGTGCTTACTGCTACCCAGCCTAATGACCCAAGTTCAGTCCTCCAGACACATATGGTGGAAGGAGAACTGACTCCTGCAAGCTATCCTCTGACCTGTCAGCTAATTCCAAACTTTAGTACTCTGTTTGGTAATCCTTAAGCATCACAAGGTAGTAGAGGAGGCTTCATTTTTTTAAAATTAATACTTCTGAGATGTGCCTGTCTTCATTTGGGATAGAAAAGTAAGTTCATTATATATTAGTGACAAATCTCATTCTTGTAAAGGACCTTTTAATTTTATGCTAAAAATTGAGGTATGTTAATAATTAAGAATAAAATAATTTAGATGAGAAAAGAAAGCTTTAGTTAGTAGCTTTAGACTAGGATGATACTGCAGCTATGAATGAGGGCAGAATATTATGAAAAACAGAAAGTAAGAAGTCATGCTAGATGCTAAAAACATGACTGCCTAGCTGGCGGGATGGCTCAGTAGATAAAGGTGCTTTCCACCAATCATGGTGACCTGAGTTCTATCCCCTGGACCTACATAGTGGAAGGAGAGAACCAAATTCCACAAGTTATCCTCTGGTCTCCACACATGTTGCTGTGGCACACATGCGCCCACACACATACATAATAAATAAGGGTAATACTTTTAAAAAAAAAACAAAAAAAAACATTATTTCCTCCTCTTCTAATTCTGTAGAAGAGGAGGAAGCTAAGCAGAGGAAAACTTAAGACTTTACAGGGGGAAAAGACAAACAGAAGGAAAGATAAGACATAAATATTTAGATCCAACATTATGCTAACAGGAATTCTAGAAAATGAGGAAGGACAAAATAAAAAGAAAGAAATTATCCAAAAATAATGGAAATTTCCAAGAGTTGAAAATAATGTTACTCAAAATCTCAAAGTGAAGTATCCTGAGTGCTAAGCAGGATTTTAAGGCATACAGATGTTACAGATATATAAATACGGGTTATTATGAAAGCTTAGAATACAGACAGAAGTTCCTAATATCCTCTGAGAAAGTTTTCAAGCTACAAAAGAGCAGCACTGACAGGATCATTCAGTGTTGGCTGGAGCAAAACAGTGCTGTACAGATTTGTAAGGCTGGAAAAACTACCAAGGATGGGGGCAAAATCAGCTCACTTGCAGATGGGCAAGGGCTCAGATTTTGACTTCCATGTAAAATCAACATGATTTAAGCAGAAATAGCTCATAGAATTAATTTTTTGCTGGGGCTAGGAAAATGGCTCAGTTGGTAAAGGGCTTGGCATGCAAACATGAGGACGTGAGTTCAGATCCCCAACATGCACATAAAAAGGCACATGCCTATAGTTCCACTGTTGGGAAGATGGAGACAGGTGGATTCCTGGGGCTTGCTGGCCAGCCATTATAGCTGATTCAGTGAGCTCTGAGTTCAGTGAGAAACCCTGTCACAAGAAAGTGGAGAGAGATTGAAGAGGGCACCCGTTATTGACCTCTGGCCTCCATACATGTATGTGCACATATACACCCACATAAACATGTACATACACATATATATACAAAAGAATTTATGCTTGCCAAACATTTGCTAGTATTTTGAAGTTCTACCAGCTCTCTTTGCAGGTTTATTGTATAGTAGAACATTTTCTTGTTTTAAATTTTGTATTGCATTTATTATGTTGGGGGGAGGGGCATGCATGTATTACCACACACATATGGAGGTTGAAGGACAACTTGCAGGACTCAGTTCTTTCCTTCCATCCTATGGTATCCAGGAGTCAAACTCAGGTTGTCAGACTTGACAGCAGACACCTTCACCCACTAAGCCTTCTCACCAGCCCTAGAACATTTTCTTTGAATGCTTGGCTGCTTTTGCTCCTGTCACTTTTTCACCCCAGCATCACCATCTCATCTGCTAACCTGTCTTCCTCCCGCTCAGTTCTTAGAATTAACCTGATGTAGGGATTCACAAATTTTGTCTCATAGTTACTGATTCATTCTCTTGGCTTTTATCTAAATTATATAACTTCTACAACTAATTGGATAACTTTTTACAGTATTTGAGATTGCAAAAATATTGAAAATTAAAATTGTACATTATTGAGCTATGGGGGGGGTCCATGAAAATATGTTATAATATACCAGTGCAGGAACAGCTGAAGTTTTGCTTCTTCCTTTTTCTGTTTTTCCTTCTTTTCTTTTGGATTTCTTTTTTTAGTGGTAATATAAAATTTGCTATTATAGCCATTTTTAGATTGCAATCCAGTGGCATTAATTACATTCACAATGTAGTGCAGCCATCCTCAGTATTTCCAGAGCATTCTCATGGCCCTAAACACAGACTCTATATTCATATATTTAGCAAACTCAGAGAGAAAGATTAATAGCTATTAGGGAGTGAGTTTGGGAAGTGCAGATCATATTCATTACATAAAACCTCTTTATAATTACATGGTATTTTGCTATCATTTCCACAGTCTTGATTATTTACAGTTCCAGAGTAAGTTTTTCTAAAACTTAGGATTTAAAAACAATAGCCATGCATTATTTCTAGAGTTCCTGTGGGTGTAGATTCAGTCATAATACAACTAAGGTAACATGTCTACTCCCTAAGGACAACAGGGGTGGCATGTCTGCCTTGAGGACTGGGGCCTTCACTCAGCAACCCTCAGACTAAAGTCTAGAAATACCCAAGAGCTTGTTATCAATTGATTCTGGCTGGCTGTCACTGTAGGCTTTTCTCAGGCTGTCAACTGGACCACTTATGGGTGACTTCTCCATGTAGCCCAAGCTTCCCCACACAGGCTGCTATATTCCAAGGGCCAGTGTTGCAGGAGAGAACAAAGGGACCCTACAATAGGGACAGCCATTGTTGGAACCCCAGTTTGGGGTACCCAACGTCCACAGGAGGCCACTCCCCAATAACTCAGTCCTCAGACCAGGAGATGCAACAAGCAAGAGGATTTATTGGCGTTTTGCGCAAAACGGACTCCTGCCTCACTCGGAGGTCAGAAGCCCAGAGCTTAGCTTACAGGCTTCTTTTAAAGACAAAAACCACAAACCATAAGTGGTAGAAGTAGGAGGGAGAGCGGCAGTAGTGGGAGGGGGAAGTTGGCAGGGATAAATCTATTAGGCAGAGCAATTCTATTAACAGAACACCATATCACAATTTTATAGTAAGGCCACAAATCAATTATAAGGCTACACCTGCATGATTACAAAGTAATACAAAAAGTTTCTTAGGCAGTTCCATGAGAAATAAGGGAGTCTCTCAAGCGGTAAGTGCCCAAGTTAGAACAACATGTTTGTGAGGCTTTCAAGTATGGTCATCTGGTTAATCTCAAACCAGGTCAGCCTTGATGTCTGGAAAACAGCTTTTTCTCAGCAGTTAGAATTATTTTACATCTTATTTCCTTGTACAGCTTCCCAGAATATTTTTTTGGTCTGGGGGGGACTTGGTTTGATTTCATCATTCCCCCCTTTTCTTATGGCAAGATTTTAATCATAAAATCTATGAGTTTTCTGGAAGCATCATAGCAGCAAGGTCAGTGAGTACCAATGTAATGATGGCAACAAGGATGATCAAGGCCACAGAGATGAGGATGATAGTGACTAATTCCCAGTCAGAGTGGTTCATGTGTTCAGGACTTTGAGGGTTGTGGGC
>NW_008337291.1:382531-430965 GCF_000622305.1 Nannospalax galili
TTCAGTCGGAATAGTTCATGTGTTCAGGACTTTGAGGGTTGTGGGCGTAGTCAGGCCTTTTTATCGTGGTTTAAGAGTCTTGTTTTCAAGCTGGGGTTATCAAAAGAAGAGGGCAAGGGGGACAAAGTTACATTGAGAACAGGAGGTGGCCCTCTAAAAAGAATTTTGTAAGGGGTTAGACCGTGTATAGCAGGAGTATTTCTAGCTCGAAATAGAGCTAGAGGTAGGAGCTGCACCCAGTCTTTAGTGCCAGTCTCTAAAGCTAATTTGGTTAAGGTTTTTTTAATAGTTTTATTTTTTTTTTTTAATCTATCCTGAACTCTGGGGTCTGTAAGCACAATGTAATTTTTGATTAACCCCAGTGCTTTGGCCATTCCCTGACTTACCTGGGAGACGAAGGCTGGGCCATTATCAGACCCAATTACCTTAGGCAGTCCAAATCGAGGGAAAAATTTTTTTAATCAGTTTCTTTACCACCGTCTGGGCTGTGGCAAACGCATAGCGACTGTCGGTGTAAATGTTGACCTTTTTGTCCTTTGTTAATTTTAGGGCCTGGGTTAGGGCTTTTAATTTAGCCCGTTGGGCTGAAGTTCTGGCCAGTAGGGCTTGGGCCCAGATTATCTTTTCCCCATTAACCACCGCCGCCCCCGCCTTACGTTCACCGTTTCACAGAAAACTGCTCCCATCCGTATACCAGGTGGCATCTGTATCTGTTAGGGGCTGGTCGGTGAGGTCCTCCCTCCAGCCGGCAGCCCAAGTAGTTTACCTGCTGTAGGCAGATCTGGGCTTTTCTTTGCCGAGGGTCGGTATCCAAGTTTCCCCAGTCTCAATAGGAGAGCCTCTGTACCTTTCAATCAGCCAGCTTCCTTCTCGGCCGCTAAGAGGAGGTCATCTACATACTGGAGGAGTATAATCTGTGGGTTTTTTACCCAAAAGTCAGCCAGGTCATGATGTAGAGCTTCATTAAACAGAGTAGGAGAGTTTTTGAATCCTTGGGGAAGTCGTGTCCAGGTTAGTTGTCCCGATATTCCAGCTTTAGGGTCCTTCCATTTAAAAGCAAAGATGGGCTGGCTAACCGGGCTCAGCCTTAGGCAGAAGAGCGCATCCGTCAGGTCAAGTACAGTATACCACCTATAACTAGGAGGTAAAGAACTCAGGAGATTATAGGGATTAGGAACAGTGGGATAGATATTTTTTATCCTCCGATTGAGTTTTTTTAAGTCTTGAACTGGTCTATAATCATCTGTCCCTAGCTTTTTTATGGGGAGCAGCGTGGTGTTTTAAGGGGATTGGCAAGGGTGAAGTATGCCCATTCGTAAAAGTCTTTGGATGTGAAGCCTGATTTTCTCTTGGGCCTCTTTGTTTATAGGATATTGTTTGATTGAAACCGGAGTTGCAGATGGTTTTAGTGTAACCACTATTGGAGGCTGGTTGTATGTTAGTCCTGGGCCTCCTGTCTCGGCCCATGCCGAGGGGATTTTACTTAGCCAATCAGATATACCAGGAATTCCTACTATCGGTCCCTCATATAACCGATGTTCATCTTCCAGCCGCAAGGTTAATACCTGTAGTGGAGTTTTATCTTTTTTTTTTTTTTTACAGTAGCTCCCTTTGTAGTGAAGTGGATGTAGGCTCCCAGCTTAGAGTAAATCTCTCCCAAGAAGAGGGTATGGACAGTCGGGGACCAATAAGAATGAGTGAGAGACTCGTCCTGTGTTGAGGTCCACTTTTTTTTCTGTGGTCCATCTGTATGTTTTTCCTCCGGTGGCCCCTTGGACCCAGGCTGTTTTGGAACTCATAGGTCCCTCAGTTGTTGTTAGGACTGAGTGCTGAGCTCCTGTGTCTACCATGAAGGTAGTCAATTGCCCCCCTATCTTTAAAGTTACCCTGGGCTCAGGGGGGAACTCCTGGCCCCGACTTCCCTAGTCCCCTAGAGTCAGGACTGGGATTGTTTTCTTTTGAAGTCTGTTCAGCTTCTTCGGACATTTTCGAGCCCAATGTCCTCTCTCCTTGCAATAGGCACACTGGTCTTTATTTACTCGGGGCCTTTTCTTGTCTCCCAGGTTTTTACCTGGTCCTGGTCCTGTTCCCTGAAATACTGTGGCCAAAATTTGACTTAATTTTTTTTTATCTTTTTTTATTAAATTCTGTAAGGAGTACCCCTGAAGGCCCTCCAGCCGTTGGAGCTTACCACGAATGTCAGGGGCTGATTGTCCTATAAAGGCCATACTAAGATCTGCCTGACGCTCCTGGGCCATGAGGTCAAAAGGGGTGTACATTTTATATCCTTTTATTAGGTGCTCTAGGAACCCTGCGGGGGTCTTATTTTCCCCCTGGGTTATAGCATGTACCTTTGCCAAATTGGTTGGGTGCCTTCTGGCCCCTTTGAGACCCACTATCAGAGTCTGGCGATAAAGACAGAGACGCTCCCTACCGGCCATGGTCTCATAGGGGGTTCCAGTTGGGTCTGGTCAGAGGAAATCCTGCGTCTTATTTCATTTGGGAGCAGAGTGGGTCTCCCATCCTGCCCGGGGACATTTTTCCGGGCCTCTAGGATGACTCGCTGTCTTTCTTCTGTGGTTAGAAGGGCCTGGAGGAGTTGTTGACAATCCTCCCAGGTGGGTTGGCGGGTGAGAAGAATAGACTCTATTAAAGCAGTTAGAGCCTGAGGATCCTGAGAAAAAGAGGGATCATGAGTCTTTTAATTATATAAGTCAGAGGCTGAAAAGGGCCAGTACTGGATCTGATCCCCTATAGTTTGGAGGGGAAAAGCCTGGGCAGTCCAGATTCCATCAGAGGGGCCCCCTCTATCTTTCCTTAAGTGGAGTTTTTTAGATAGAGGAGGGGATTTGTCAGGTTCAGTGGGATCAGGAGAGGGATAAGGTAGTTCTTGGGGTGGAGGTGCCTGTGCAGGTGGATAGGGAGGTGGAGGATCAAGGAGGGTTAGGGAAGCTTGGTCCTCGGGGAGGACTGGCTTTTGTTTTTTTTTCCTCAGGGGCAGAGTGAAGGGGCAGGAGGGAAGAAGTAAGACTCAGGGGAACAGAAGGGGTAGGAGGCCCCTGGTCAGTCTCTCCAATTCCCCCAGGAGGTAGGAACAGGCCGTGCCCAAGATGTGGGGTTCTGGGCCAAGTCTTCCCAGGTGACTATGTAGGCCACCTGGTCCGGATGTCCGTGTGGTCCTGGGTGGAAAATGTATTCCTTAACCTGTAAGATAGTAGCAAGGTCAAAAGTCCCATCTTTTGGCCATCCTTTTTCAAAAGAGGGCCATGCAGAGGAACAGAAACTCTGCCACTCCTTCTTTTGGACCTCCAATGATAAGTTGTGGGCCCGTTCCATGACCTCCTTTCAGTGTTCCAGAGTTAAGCTTAAAGGGGTAGTTAGCAATTGACCCATAGTGGAGGTCACAGGAGAGGGGGAGAGAAAGAAAGAAAGAAAGAAAGAAAGAAAGAAAGAAAGAAAGAAAGAAAGAAAGAAAGAAAGAGAATATGCCACTCCAAATAATAATGACCAGTGGGTGTGCTTATGGAAGAGTACCTAACGTTGCCCAGTTTTTCTTCTGCGGGGGACATGAATTTATCTGGGATTCACGCCTGGGACCCCCTTATCCTTTTACAGGAGTCTTTTAGCGGCGAGTGCCCTTTGGCTCTTAGTTGCTCGACCCGTGCCTGCGGGGCTTTTTTAGTGGCAGGAGGGAGGGATGGAGAGGAGAAGGAAGTACAGAGAAGCCGTCTTGTCTCCACCCGTGCGGGCAGTCGGGATCCGTCAAGAGGGCTAGGAGCCTTCAGCTTACGCCAGGGAGTAGCCCTGGCTAGAAAGCCTCAATTACTCTTTTGCCATTAACGGTCCCACGCGAAGACTTAGACCAAGAATAAGGAGAAACACAAAAGGAGAAGATACTTTAGAATAGAGAGCATAGAAGAAAATACAGAATTAGGCCCCCGCCTAGAATGATTAGGTCCAGAAGTGCCATACATGCACACCACCTCTCCTTGCATTCACTTGGACCAGTCCTTTTTTCACTCAGACACACTCTGCACTCACACTTTTAAGACAAACACAAAACAAAAATCCTTGCTGCGCGCTTCTTGACTCAGAAACTGAAAATATAGATCAGGAAGGGACCAGCCAAGCCAATCCCTCCTCCTGGGGTGAGGAAAGCTACGCTGTCCTCCCCTCTCCAGATCACTCTGGTCACTAAGGCTAGAGTGGTGAAACCAGGGGTCTCTGGGCACGTCTGCCACTCCCGCTGGTTTCCAGAATACAGACTTACAGGTCCTGCACAGGCACAATTATTCAGATGGAACGTTCCCAGAACAGAAATGACTGACAGAAATTAAGACCAAGACAAATCACAAGACCTCTATTCTTACCTCCTGCTGATCTGAGGAAATGGGTCTGGGGGTGGCCTGGATCTTGGTGGGACCTCCAAATGTTGGAACCCCATTTTGGGGTACCCAACGTCCACAGGAGGCTGCTCCCCAATAACTCAGTCCTCAGACCAGGAGATGCAACAAGCAAGAGGATTTATTGGCGTTTTGCACAAAATGGACTCCTGCCTCACTCGGAGGTCAGAAGCCCAGAGCTTAGCTTACAGACTTCTTTTAAAGACAAAAACCACAAACCATAAGTGGTAGAAGTAGGAGGGAGAGTGGCAGTAGTGGGAGGGAGAGCGGCAGTAGTGGGAGGGGGAAGTTGGCAGGGATAAATCTATTGAGGCAGAACAATTCTATTAACAAAACACCATATCACAATTTTATAATAAGGCCACAAATCAATTATAAGGCTACACCTACATGATTACAAAGTAATACAAAAAGTTTCTTAGACAGTTCCATAAAAAATAAAAAAGTCTCTCAAGCGGTAAGTGCCCGAGTTAAAACGACATGTTTGTGAGGCTTTCAAATACGGTCATCTGGTTAATCTCAAACCAGGTCAGCCTTGATGTCTGGAAAACAGCTTTTTCTCAGCAGTTAAAATTATTTTACATCTTATTTCCTTGTACAGCTTCCCAGAATATTTTTTTGGTCTGGGGGGACTTGATTTGATTTCATCACCATGTAGGTGGCTCAGTACCTTCAGTGACATCACCTCAGAAGTCACACAGCATCACTTTAACAACATGCCAAGTGGCAAACAGTTACAAAGATCTGCCAGGATCAAGTGAGAACATAGACCCTCCCACATCTCTCAGTGGAGGCACATTAGTGTCACACTATGAGATGAACGTGTGAGATAGCTAAGAATTGAGGGGGCCATCTTTGAAAATACAGTATACTCCAATGTGTTTCTAGCATCTTCTATATCATCCCCAAGTATTACTCTTAACATTACCTACTAGCTAATCAATCATTGGCTCTGGTATCTTACTCTCTCTAATTAGAAATTGAGATTTGTGGGACTGGAGAGAAGGCTCTGTGGTTAAGAGCACTGGCTTCTCTTGCAAAAGAACTGGGTTTGATTCCCAGCATCCACATGGTGGCTAACAACCAGCCATAACTCCAGTTCCAGTGGATCCGACACCCTCTTCCAACCTCTGTGGGCACTGCATGACACATATGCACCGACCTACCTGCAAACAATACACTCATACACATAAAATAAAAATAAATAATAAAATATTTTTAGCCAGGTGTGGTGGCGCATGCCTCTATTCCCAACACTTTGGAGGCAGAGGCGGATCTCCATGAGTTCGAGGCCAGACTGATCTACATAGTGAGTTCCAGGCCAGCTGGGGCTACAGCAAGACCCTATTTCAAAAAGACCAAAAAAAAAAAAAAATTGAGATTTGCACATTGAAAAGATGAAAACAGATCATTATAGATGTTTTTAGACAAAAGAAATAGATTTCCTCTTTTAAAAAAGTTAAACTGTGGGCTGGGCCTGGTGGCACATGCCTTTAATCCCAGCACTTGGGAGGCAGAGGCAGGCAGATCTCTGTGAGTTCAAGGCCAGTCTGGTTGACATAGTGAGTTCCAGGACAGCTGGAGCTACAGGGACACCCTGTCTCAAAAAGACAAAAAAAAAGTTAAACTGTGTGTGTGTGCACATGCATATGTGAAAGTCAGAGGATAACTTGGCTGAATCTGTTCTCTGCTTCTACTATATGGGTTCTGGGAATCAAACTCAGGTCATCAGGCTTGGCAGCAAGCACTTTGCCCACTGAGCCATCTCACTGGCCCAAAAGAAATATATTTCTTAGAGGCAAGTTAATTACTAAAATATGTCTAATCAAGAAGTTGTTGGAATGACTATTTTAATGCTATTTGGAAAATGCTTCCCAGTCAAGGTAACATTTTAATATGCTTATCCTAGTTTATATACACTGTGTTTACAGTTAAGCCCTGAAACCATTGTTTAAGTTTGTGATTGATTTGAAACATTTAAATACACAAATTCCCTCTTTTATCTGATATACATCTAGGGAAGGTAACTTAGTAGGTTTCTTTTCATTATGTGACTTCTCTAGCCAAGTTGCCTAACTTCTCTAAAATGTCTTGGTTTCCTCATCTGAATACTTACCTCACAGGGCAGGCATGAGGATTAAATGTGTGTGTGTGTGTGTGTGTGTGTCTATATCTCTATCATCTATCATCTATTTATCTTTCATACTTGGCACAAAGTAAGTGCTAAGCAAAAAGACATAGGAAACACATGGCTGTGTTAATTTCACTGGGTTATACGTATATATGAAGATAAGTACCATAATTGGATACATTTCCAAGGATTAGTCAGTCTGATTAATGAAAACATTAAGTTCTTTCATTTAGGAAGAATAGTTGCTCCCTAATTTGATAACTCTCTGTTGTTTTTAGTTTGAAAAAGAAAAGCAACATGATATTCGATCATTCTTCTTACCAAAACTGAAAAAAAGACAGTTGGAGACTTCCTATAATGAATCAAAGGTACTCAAGGAGAATACTCTAGTGGCCTCTGACCCTAGAAAAATGGGTACCAGTGATAGCATTGATAATGAAAATGGTTTTGAACCTGAAGCTAAAAGAATGAAGTCACTTAGCACCAAGGACCCCAGCAGTCCCCTGGAGCAAAGACCATCCTTGAAAGCCAGAGCCACATTCACGGAAGGGGTCCATGAGGCCAAGTCCCCATCAGCCACCCCAGCCCCTCTTGGGAAGGAATGGCAGTGTGGCTTCTGTACATTTATCAATGACCCAGTCCTTCCTTACTGTGAGATGTGTGAGAACCCTCCAGGCACAGCTGGTATGTATACAGGCGACAGAGATGTGGGGGGATAATGGTATCTTGAGACCACCTGTCTTTCAGATATTGCTGCTAAGTGTCTGAGTGACTCAATGACTCAGCACAGCCTGCAACTCTTAAAATGGAGTAAGAATTTCACGGAGTGTAGACTGTGACTTCCCTGTGGAATGTTAAATGCTCCTGGTTCTGTCAAGAATGTATATCCTGAATGTGTGTGGTGTGGCATTAATTTGGCACAAATGGGCATTTCTGATTAATGTCAGCAGGATGTAAGCTCAGTGGGCTTGAGAAGCCTTGTTACTATGGTAGCAAATGTGCCTCCTGTCATAGACCTGCTGTTTTCTTTCCTCTATAGATATTCTTGTTTTTAAGGAAATTATAGAGGATTTTTATGTTTAAATGCTTAAATGCTTTGCCTACTTAGTATACATTTTTGCTTGACAAGTCATAAAAACTCTTCTCTGGGTTTTTAAAGAACTAACTTGGTGTTTGTTCAATGAATTCATTCTTTTGTAAAACATATCCTTATAAACTTAGAAATCTTATTTTTCAAGTATTTTTCTCTAGCATGATATGCTGTTTCTTAATGTTCCATTTCTGAAATGGTTAATACCCAGGATTGTCATAAGAATAAACATTAGTATTTAGGCCAGTAAGATGACTCAGTGGGTAAAGGTACTTATCATGCAGACCTAACTCCTGAAATCATTCCCTGGGACCCACATGGTGGCATGAGAGAACTGACCTCTGACCTCTACACACATGCCATAGCACACTCCCAGTGGCATGCTCATGCCCCTACAACACACATCATACACATACAAAATAAATGAATAAAATGTTGATATTTTGTTTTCAATTTTTTTAACTTTTAAAAAAAATTGTATTGAGAATTTCATAATGCACATTATATGTTTTGATCAAATCCACACCCACTTCCTTCCTGCCAACACCTCCCATATCTCCCCATCACTTTTTTTCTGACAACTTTGTGTATTCTTTTTCCTTCCTTCCTTCCTTCCTTCCTTCCTTCCTTCCTTCCTTCCATGTGTTCTCTATAGGTGCTTTCTTTATGGCTCTACAGGGATGTAACCCTAAAATCTTTTAGGGGTTAGATAAGAGCTCCCAAATACTTTTGACATTTTTGGCCTTAGGAACAGAATATGTTGCTAAGAGGCCCAAGGACATTTTGACCTTAACAGCCATAGTTTTGTTTTCAATTTTAGAGAACACACTTTATGCCAATAAGAAAAGGCCAACATGACAGTTTTGGAAACTAGAAATATACTATTTTATCAATGGTAATAGTTATTGGCATCAATTCTCCACTATATATTATTTCTTCCAACAACTGACACTGACAAAGACTGAGCTAAGATGTGAACTCTGACATGGGATTCTTTCCACTCTGCCTTCTCTCTTATTTTCAATCTGAAGGAAAATTAGCTAATCTTTCCTTCCACTTCTGGGAGTGCCTATCAAAACTGACAAGTCGGCCATCTGGGTAGTTATATTTGTTATGTAGGCACTTGTCTGTGAACTAAACTGGAATCACATACTTACTTCCTATAATATCCTTGTCACACTTAACATGTGGCAAGGATTCCATATGATTCCATAAACATGACTCCATATGATTCCCAACTGGTGTAGACAATCAAAATAGATTGTGACCATAGAATAATGTCAGCTCACAGTAAGTGTATAAGGTAACTCGCTAAGAAAAAATAATAGTTTATTGTGTTTTTAGTTCTTATTTTTCCTTTGTGATGCCAAGAGCAACAATGAAAGTTCCTGGGCTTGTGATTGAATAAACATCCTGTCAAGCAACTTAAAAAATAAACACTCCTGGGGCTGGAGAGGTGGCTCAGTGGTTAAGAATACTGTTGTTCTTCCAGAGGACTTGGGTTCAATTTTCTGCACCCACATGATGACTCACAACCATCCTTAACTCCAGTTCCAGGGGATCCAGTGCCCTCTTCTGGCCTCAACAGACACTGCACAACATGGATGCACATACATATATGCAGGCAAACATGCATACAAATAAAATAGTTAAGTAAATATTTTAAAAAATAAACACGGTAAACATGAAACAGTCTGCTTAGAGAAAAATAAAAATCCTAAGTAACAGTGGCATTACTGCATCTCAGCATTATCATTATTAACTTTACATTATTGAGTTTGGCGTAATGATCTCCAGCCTTGATTTGTGCCCCCAAAAGTGTCAAAAGACATGATTACTAATAACTAAATTTTTAATAGTGCCTTCCATGTAACTCTTTGAGAAAACAGAATTCAGAAAATTAAAGGAGCAGTTTAGGATGTTGCAGTCCCTAAAGGCGTCTAATTCTGATAGTGCTTTGGAGAAAATGTGGCATAGAATACAGTGAATGCTAATCTTTAACAACTAACTGCTGAAAGCACTCAAATTTGTATCTCTGACTTCAATTCCAGAATGGCTGCATCCAAAGTCACCTCTGAAATATCTCTGTCTGGATATCCAGTGGGAACCTCAAGCTTAACAGGTCCACATAAAATTCTTGGGGCTGGAGAGAAGTCTCAGTTGGTCAAATGCTTGCTACATAGGCAATAAAGACCCAAGTTTGGATCCCAGCACCCCTGTGGAAAGCTAATAACAGCATATATCTGTTAACTCTAGTGCTAGGGAGGTAGAAAGAGGTAGATCCCTAGATCCAGCCTAGCTGAATAAGTGAGCTCCAGGCTCAATGACAGACCATGTCTCAAAATAAGGTGGAATGGACCTAGAGAGAGTCTTAGCAGTCAAGAGCATTAGCTGCTCTTGCAGAGGACCTAGATTCAGTTCCCAGCACCCACATGGCAGCTAACAACCTTCCATGACTCCAGTTACAAGGGGTCCGAAACCCTTGTCTGGCCTCTGTGTATGACATGGACACCATGCATGACATGGTTGTGCTTACATACAAGCAGGCAAAAACACTCATACACATAAAAATAAATAAGAAAAAGTTTTAAAACTAGAGAACAATAAAAGAAGGCACTAGATGTTACCTCTGACCTCCATATGTGTACCCCTGTATACACACACACACACACACACACACACACAATAGCATTCTTCATTCATCACCGCTTATTTAGCACTCAGATCTCTCAATCTTTCCTACATCAAACTAAAAACCTCATCAGTATCCTTGATCTCTTTGTCGCCTCCCCCTCCATCATTAAGAAAATTCCAAAATAAATCTCGATTACAACCCCTTCCTCTCACTGCTACCACTGACAGCCATTTTTTCTTACCCAAACCACAGTAGCACCCATGCCAATCCTCCCCTTGATGATACTTCTGTGCAGCGCATCCAGAGTGACCCTTCAAAACTTCAGATCATTAGTATTCCTCCATCTAAAAGTCCATTTATTTCCAGTTCCATTTAGAGAACAACCAAGAATGTAAGCCCCTAGCCAGGCTTCTCGACTCCCCAACAGTTCTCCTAGGTGGGACTAGGAGATCTTGGTCCTGACAGCTTGTGCTTATGTAATATCCTAATACTGCTCCTTTATGTTTCTAGGTTCCACCCTTCATCTGTAGACACATTCTTTATTATTTGGTTACGTTATTGTGTATCTCTCCTCTTAGAAGGGAACCTCCAGGAAGTAGGGCAAATACTCCCTTCCTGATAAATGTATTATAAATCTAAATAAAGTTAACATTGTTAACTTTTATAAAGAACACCAAGCTTTGACATTTGTCATTTGTTTAGTTTAAATTATTTCATTTTAATAATTCTAGTCAGCCTTAGCTGTATCCAGTATAACAACAAAAATGAGGAGGATGATTCTCAGAAAGATACCTCCAAAAATGATCAAGCTAGCTTGGACTATGGAAAACAAGTCCTTGAACAGTCAGAACCTGATCAGTTGGCTGACAGCAAGGAAGACACTTCAAAAGATGAACAAGAAGACAGACTGACACCCCGGGCAGAGAATGGTAAGTTCTATTTCCATGTCTAGTGTTCAAATAATAACCGTGTAGGGGCTGGAGATAGGCTCAGTTGGTGCTTACCTAGCATACATGAGTCCCCGGGTTCAATACCCAGCACAGCATAAACTGCACATGGTGGCAAAAGCTTGTAATTCCAGCACTCAAGTAGAGGCAAGAGGATTGGCTTCATACTGAGTTTGAGGCTAACCTGTGCTAAATGAGACCCTGTCTCAAAACTAACTACTGAATAAATACCATGTACTTTAATCACATAATGCTGTTGCTAAATTTGTGATTAATACCTTGTCCCAAGTATTCCCTTTTAGATTAAAATACTGACCCTCGGGCCGGGCGTGGTGGTGCACGCCTTTAGTCTGAGCACTCGGGAGACAGAGGCAGGCAGATCTCTGTGAGTTCAAGGCCAGCCTGCTCTACATAGTGAGTTCTAGGACAGCTGGGGCTACAGGGAGCCCCTGTCTCAAAAAAAAAAAAAAAAAAAAAAAAAAAAAGAATACTTTTTCAACAACATCCTTAAACTCCAAATGGCTATGTGTCTCTTGGCATCAAGACACTACTAAGAAGCAAAACCAATAAATTGCTGCCCATGCTACCACAGCAGTGTTATACTGCCCAGCTACACCAAGACCATTGATGGACAGGTATTTTTATCTGGGTGGTGCTTCAGGTCACAATAGTCAGATCAACAAGAGTATTAGCATCCCCTTAACAAATCATTGTCCTTTTCATAATGAATGCTCTTAAATGGCTATACTCAATTGGCATGTTTGATTTGTTGTTGTTGTTGTTGTTGTTGTTGTTGTTGTTTTTGGTTGTTTGACACAGAGTCTCCTTGTAGCTCCAGCTTGCCTAGAACTTGTTATATAGACCAGGCTAACCTTGATCTCACAAAGATCTGCTTGCCTGCCTGAATGTTGGGATTAAAGTTTTGCACCACCATGCCACGTGTGTGTGTGTGTGTGTGTGTGTGTAATTTTTTAGAAACAATTTTAAGGAGCATAATTTCAAGACTATATGAAATAGTCTATACAGATGGCTCAGTGGATAAAGTTTCCACTGTGCAAGTATGAGAACCTGAATTCAGTCCCTACCATCTGCATGCAAACCCAGGCATGGCAGTACATACCTATAATCTCAGCACTGGGTAAATGTTGACAGACAGATCTCTGGGGCTCACTGGCTGACTGGCGTAGCCAAATCAGTGAGCCCCAGGCCACTAACAGACCCTGTCTCAAAAAATAAGGTGAAGAGCAATTGAGGAAGACACCTGACTTTGACCTCTGGCCTCCACATGTTTATACACACACAGGCTCATGTCCACATGCATACATGCCACACATATACACAAAGACCATGTATGTCATAACTGCACATGGAGCCACCTCTTAGTGTTTAGGATTTATTTGTTGTTCAGTTCTGCTTTTTATTTATAGCTGTGATAGACTATGGCATCAAATGCCAGCCTGCAGTACTGTGTCACTGTCTCTTCTGAGCTAGATGGCAGAAGACTGTGTAATTTGGGTTATTTCTGTCTTACGCATTTAGTGACCATAGTATATCATCTGCAGATTGATATACTTCTTAAAACTGTCTCAAATTTTTAGGGACTCTTGAAAAATATTTTTCTGTTAGCTGCTATCAACACTGATATAATTTGGAGTCAGACTCATACCTTTGAAATGAAATACTCATTTAAAAATTTCTGAGCTTAAGGTGTCCTCAGCTCTGGAGCCATGTTTTTATTTTAACTAGAAATCTTCAGGTCTAGAAGGAAAGCTATAGCTCCAGCAGATTCATCATCTCTATTAAATTACACGTCATGGACACAAAGGAATAGTATGTTCCGCAACGCAACTGTTGGCTCCCAAGAAGTATCAGCCACTTTGGCGTTGACCTCGTAAATATCTTTTCTTAAAAATGACCTCTGTGGCTGGAGAGCTGGTTCATCAGTTAAGAACACTGACTGCTCCTGCAGAAGACCTGGGATCAGTTCCCAGGACCCATAATTCATAATTCTGTTGTTTTGGGTTTGGTTTTTTTGTTGTTGTTTTGTTTTCTATTTATTTGTTTTTTACAGGAATAAACCACAAACCAAATTTATAAAGTAGCTGGTACCTAGTGGAACAGCAAGCAAACCCTAGCTTCTAGGCCTAGAAACAACTTTAAAAGTTCACTGAAGAGCCAGGCGTGGTGGCGCATGCCTTTAATCCCAGCACTTGGGAGGCAGAGGCCAGCAGATCTTTGGGAGTTCAAGGCCAGCCTGGTCTACATAGTGAATTCCAGGACAGCTGGGGCTACAGGGAGACCCTGTCTCAATAAGACAAAACAAAAAAACAAAACAAAAGTTCACTGAAGAACTATGGCTGAATTAAGAGTATAAGCTCTGGAGCTCCTTTTATTGTGAGCAAGTTAATATTACTGTGTATTCATTACTTGTCTGTTACTGTGATAGAAAATCCTGACAAAAAACAACTTAGAGAAGGAAAGGCTTCATCTTGGCTTACAGTTCCAGACCCGATACAGTCCCTCATGGTGGGAAAGACATGGCATCTAAAGCATGAGACTAGCCAATCACATTTTATCTGGACACAGAAAGCAAAGAAGGAGAACATGAAGAAGGCCAGGCTATAAAACCTCAAAGCCCATCCCCAGTGATGGACTTCCTCCAGCAATGTTCCACCTTCTAAAGGTCCCACAACTTTCTAAACACCACCCACCACCAAGGACCAGTTCAAATACATGAGCCTGTGGAGACATTTCTCATTCAAACTGTAACAATGTACCTAAATTTCCTTCTGTTTAAAATGTGTTTTTCTACTGTGAGAAATGTAATTAGGATAGTACTCAGCACAATGCTTGGGACGTTAAATGTTTAGTATTAACTGTAATCATTTAATCTGTAGTACCAGGGATTGAACCAGGGGCCTTTAGGCATGCTAGGTAAGCACTCTACCACTGAGCTACAAAAGAGTACTCAGCAAAAATCTACCCAGCTTCCATATATGTTCTTAGATGGCCCGCCTTGAGAATTTTATTTTAAGCCTAGATATGTATCCCTTATGAAATATGTTGATTTAAAAAAAAAAGATTATGTAGCTGGATGTGGTAGTGTACTCCTTTAATCCCAGCACTGGGGAGGCAGAGGCAGGCAGATCTTTGTGAGATCAAGGCCAGCCTGTGTTCTAGGCCAGCTGTGGCTACAAAGAGACCCTGTCTAAACACAACAACAACAAAATTATGTGTATGTATGTGTGTCTATGTGTCTGCCACTTGTGTATGGTACCCATGAAGCCAGAAGAGTCATCAGGTTCCCTGGAGCTGGAGTTACAGGTGGTTGGTTGTAAATCATTTAGTGTGAGTGCTGGGAGCACCACTTAGGTCCTCTAGAAGAGCAGTAAGTATTCTTAACTGCTAAGCCACCTCTCGAGCCCCATGTTGATTTTTTATTTTTATATTCTTTTTAAAAGATTTATTTATTTTTGCTATTGTGTATTAGTGTTTTGCCTGTACATATGTATATGCACTACATGCATGGCTGGTGCCCACAGAAGCTATAACAGGGCATTGGATCCCCTGGAACTGGAAGTACTGATAATTTGGGCTGCCATGTGAGTATTAGGAACCGAACCTGGGTTCTCTGCAAGAATAGCAAATGCTCTTAACCACTGAGCTTTCCAGTCCCTTGTGTTGATTTTTGTATAGCTATTTCATCATTCTAACCTGTGAAAGATTAAAATGAGCTTTTTAAGATTTATATCTTTCATGTATATGTATGTGAGTATCTGAATGTATGTATGCATGTACATGTATGTGAAAGTACTCATGGAGGTAGAAGAGGGTGTGTGATCCCCTGTATTTAGAGTTACAGTTGGTTGTGAGCTGCCCAACATGTGGATGCTGTAGACTAAACTCCGATCCTCTGCAAGAGCTACAAACACTGAGCCATCTTTCTACCTCCTAAAGCTATTTTAGATAGAGGGTAGACAAGTCTTCAGACTTTCCTTTGTCTTCTTCATTAGAGCAGTTGATGAATTCAGACACTCTGCCAGTGTATGAGGCCCTCATGTTTTGTGCAAGTAAGAACACTGACCGGATCCACCTCTATACCAAGGTAAGCATCACACAGCTTCTGTGGCTTAAAATGTAAGACAAAGGTCCTTCATTTTTCTTTCTTTTTTTCTTTTTCTTTTTTGTCTTTGTTGAGACAGGTCTCTGTAGCCCCAGCTGTCCTGGAACTCACTATGTAGACCAGGCTGGTCTTGAACTCACAGAGATCCGCCTGCCTCTGCCTCCCAAGTGCTGGGATTAAAGGCGTGCGCCACCACACCTGGCTCTGTTTTCCTTTTTTTTTTTTCTTTTATTTTTATGTGTGTGTGTGTGTGTGTGTGTGTGTGTGTGTGTACGCACATGTGTGTGTGCACATGTATGTGGATGCCCACAGAGACCAGAAAAGGGCAGTGAATCCCTCTGGAGCTGGAGCTTTAGGCAGTTGTGAGCCACCTGTCACGGGTGTTGGGAAACAAACTTAGGTACTTTGCAAGAGCAGCAAGTGCTCTTAATCACTGAGCCATCTCTCCAGCACACTCCTCCTCATCTTTGTTTTTCAGTGGTCTCCCTGTAGTCCCAGCTGTCCTGGAACTCACTGTGTAGACCCGGCTGGCCTCAAACTCACAAAGATCCACCTGCTTCTGCCTCCCAAGTGCTGGGATTAAAGGCGTGCGCCACCACGCCCAGCTTCAGTGGATTTCTTCAACAGTAAGATAGCAACTTAATTTTTCCCACCTATGTGTGTCTAAAGACAATGGAAGGAAAATGTCATTAAGACTTCGCCAAACTGCTTCAGTTTAAGTCTGTTACGCTCAGTGTGATCTTGGGCACCTCTGACTGCTCTGTGCTTCTCTGTGCTCTGTGTCTTCAACTGTAAAATGTAGCTAGGATTTGCTGCAAGGATAAAATGGGCTTGGCATTTAGAGTACTTAACACAGGGCCTCCCCTTCATGAAGTCTGGCTGAATGTTAGTTCTGGCACTGGTCATTTCAACATCCCTGTCTCCATGCTGTGATCACTCAGAGTCCTAGAGCAGCCTAGGTTAGTGATGCTCAAAAAATTTTAGTCTAAGGACCCCTTTGCACTCTAAAATTTACTGAGGACCCCAACAGATTTTGTCGATATGGGTTATATCTATTAATATTTATTCTGTACTACAATGAAGATTCTTTTTTATTTTATCTATTTTATTTTATGTGTACGAGTGTATTGCCTGAATGTAAGGTATGCCCATATTGTGCAGTGCCTATGGACATTAGAAGAAGGTGTCAGATCCCCTGGAACTGGAGTTACAGATGGTTGTTAGCCATCATGTGGATGTTGGGAATTGAACCCAGGTCCTCTGCAAGAGCAGCTAGTGCTCTTAACTGCTGAGCCATCTCTCCAGCCCCCTAAAATGAAGATTCTTAAGCTATTCATTGTTCAGTTCCAAAATATCTAATAAGCGCATTACATATATAAATATATAAATAGCATGTGTTTATTTAAAAATTATAGGGCCAGGTGTGGTGGCACATGCCTATAATCCTAGCACTGGAGAAGCTGGGGTAGGAGGATGCCCAGTTTGCAACAAGCCTGGGCTATGTAGCATGATCCTGTCTCAGTGGGGTTAACCCGAACAAGCAGATGATAATGACGGGTTTCTCAGCAGTATGTAGCCACTGGAAAGCTCCATTAAACAGTCATAAGGGAGTAAGAGCTTGAAAGGCAAGCAATGTCTCCCTAATATTACAAAACATATGACTTTTTGGCCCTTCTGAGAGGGTCTTGGAGACCATGTGAGAATCTTTGTCCTAACTAAGCTAATATAAGTAAGGAAAAGTTGGTGAAGATTTTAATTACTCTATTTAATTTCAAATTTCTAATAAATTTAGGTATAAGAAACTATATTTGGGAGCTGGAGAGATGACTTAGCAGTTAGAACACTGGCTGCTCTTGCAGAGAACTCAGGTTTGGTTCCCAGCACCCACATGATAGCTAACAACTATCTATTAACTCCAGTTCCAGGGGATCCAACACCATCTTCTTGCCTCTGTAGGCATTTCATGCATATGGCGCACTTACAGACATGCAAGCAAAATGCTCATACACGTGAAATTGAAATATATTAATTTTTTTCTCTTTTCCACATGTTTCTAATAAATTGGCCATTACATTTCCAAATTTTTTTTTTTTTGGTCTTTTTGAGACAGGGTCCCCCTGTAACCCCAGCTGTCCTGGAACTCACTATGTAGGCCTGGCTGGCCTTGAACTCACAGAGGAGATCCTCCTGCCTCTGCCTTCTGAGTGCTGGGATTAAAGGCATGTGCCATCATGCCTGGCTCACATTTCCAAATTTCTGAAATGGCCAACAGACCATAGAAAGACATTTCTTTAGGCACCTTCTTGAAACCAACAGCTTCAACAAACTGTTGGCCTTGATTCAGGGCCAAGAAATACATTAATTTTTTTAAAAAAGAAACTTTTTAGTTCTAAGCCACAGTTTATTCTATTGAAAGAATGCTTTTTATCTTTTCAGTTTTTGTTTTGTTTTGTTTTGTTTTGTCTTGAGACAGGGTCTCCCTGTAGCCCCAGCTGTCCTAGAACTCACTATAGACCAGGATGGCCTTGAACTCAGAGATCTGCCTGCCTCTGCCTCCCGAGTGCTGGGATTAAAGGCATGCACCACCACACCCAGCTTCTTTTTAGTTTTTATTACATTTATTTATTGTGTGTTTATATGTATATAGGTACTACAGGTCACAGTGCTCTATGGACATGAAAGAACGACTTGCAGGAATCTGTTCTCTTGTTCTACCATGTGGGTTCTAGGGATCGAATTGAGTTCATCGTTCTTGGCAGCAAGCACCTTTCCCTACTGAGCCATCTTACTAGCCAGAAGAAATATTTTTTAAAACATAACTTATGGGGCTGAGGATGTAGTTCACTGGTACAGCATTTGCTTAGCATACACATGACCTTGGGTTCAATCGCCACCACTAAAAAAAAAAAAAAAAAAAAAAAAAACCAAAAACTTAAAACCCAGCTACCTTCAGTTATAAATTTTCTACTAAACCAAGTACAGATACTGATGTATGGTATGCCATGTATAATAATAGGCAGTTAGAAGGAAACAACTCAAACATAGATACCAGCATCCCCACAAAACATCCACTAAGGGGACACAAGGACACAAGATAAAGATACCAGGAACCATCCAGGTACCCGTTCAGGTATACTAGGAACATCCTGGTACTCTTCTTGTAGGCCTGGACCACTGCCCACCTCATGGAGCCTCTAGATGAGCTGAAGCAGACTGGAGAAGACCCATACCTCGATGGCTTTGCTTCTCCAAGCAGTCTTCAGTATCTCTGCCCCCCTGTTCCTCAGGGGTATGGCGCTCCAGATTGTGTCCCTGAAACCATCATGTGAAAGGAGCAGAAAAGTGATCCCCCCCCGACACCCACCTACATGGGTTTCAAGCATTAGGAACCAAGAGCAGGTTCCAGTGAGAGCACACCAAGGCTTCAGAAACCTCTGGGGTCTGTAAGCTTGTATTATATACTGTAACACTCTAGTCAGTGCTTTCCCCCCTTGGGGTAGAGACAGGGAGAGAAACTGCAACCCCTGGTGCAGGGTAGAGTGCCTGCTGCCAGCCACGCTGAGTGTCACTTCATCAGCCTATCATGGGCCTCCTCCTTAACATGTCTGTCCAGAGTCTCAGGCATTTTCTAGCTGTTCTAAATATACTTGCATGTCTCTTTACCAAGTAACTGAGTGTCATCACTCAGTTACTGTCATTTCCTAGCAGGAGACGCTAAGCAGATGAAATGCTGACATGCCTCTTTACAGCTATAGCTGAGGGGAGATGAAAGCTTGCTTTTCTTCTTTAGAAGAGCCAAAGAAAATCTAGAAGTAGAAATTGGGATAAAATCCCTAGTTCACTGCGTTAGAGTTCACCGCATAAAGGAAAAATCAGTAACGGACATTTAATATCCCATAGCTCATGAAAACTATTTCAGCAAGAATCCAAAGTCTAGGGTTTACATTCATATATCCAGACTTTAGAATTACATAATCACATAGTACAGTAACATACCACGATGTAAATACTTGTGTAATTTTCTTCTTCCAACATGGCTATAGACCTGTAACATTTCTTATGGCTGAGAGAATTAGCACATGAGTTAAAGCTGTTGTTGGTACAGTCCAGTTTCACCTGATAGGCATCTTCCCCTTTACAAAAGAAATGACATTTGCTTGTGTCTAACCAAGACTCCCTTCAATGCAGTTTCACCTCCTCTCCAGGCCAAGCCGTTGCAGCCAGCCTGTCCTCAGACCAGCATTGTAACATGGCTTTAGACAAACAGATCTTTTTTTTTTTTCATTCTTTTTGAGACAGGGTCTCCTTGTAGCCCCAGCTGTCCTGGAACTCACTATGTAGACCAGGCTGGCCTTGAACTCACAGAGATCTGCCTGCCTCTGCCTCCCGAGTGCTGGGATTAAAGGTGTGCACCACCAGATCTTTTAAAAATAATTTCTCTAGTTGGGCATGGTGTCACATGCCTTTAGTCCCAGCGCTCGGGAGGCAGAGGCAGGCAGATTTCTGTGAGTTTGAGGCCAGCCTGGTCTACATAGTGAGTTCCAGACCAGCTAAGACCCTGTCTCAAAAAGACCAAAAAATAAATAGATAAAATAATTTCTCTAGAATTTCTCTGTCTCCCTTCTCTCCATGCCTGTAAGAATGAACAGCTGTATAACCCATGGGGGTTCAGGTTATTTTAGGTGCTCTTTGATAGGAGTCACATTATTAACAGGTATTTAGTTCATTGGGGAACGACTATGCTACTCTTAACATCAAGGATGTGATAGTCTTCTGTATTGGTCTGCAGTACTAATTTCATTGTTCCTATATGCATTTCCAACACTAGGCAATAGAAGTCTATGTCAGGGGAGTAAGCATGGTGTCCATGATGGCAGGAGGCTTGGGCTGGGTATGGGCAATACAGGCCTTCAGATGGAAGGAGAGCTGTCTCTTCTCATCACCTGAGTCTGCAGGGAAGCCAGGTTTCGTACACCCTTGTCTAGACTGTGCCTTTTAGTATATCTTTTAGGAGACTGGACATACTACATCATAATGAAACTGTTTTCTTTTAGAGTAGTTATGAGTGCCTACAGACTCAACTGCATTAATAACGTCTTCCTTGTCTATAATCAGGATGGAACACCGATGAACTGTAATTTCATTCCTCTGGATATAAAATTAGACCTTTGGGAAGACTTACCAGCAAGCTTTCAACTAAAACAGAATCGTTCACTGGTAAGAATAGTTTTAAATACTACAGTTGTATTTGTTTTAAATAAAATTATTTAGTAATTTTAATGATCATTTGAGTTTATAGCCAACCTAGTGCTGAGTTAAACTGCAGGCTGCGGCTTTATGCATCCCAGCAGTGTCTATTAATTACACTGACGCTAAGAATAAATGTGGAACCTGTTTCCTTGGTGAGTGATCACACCTAGTGCTGCTGCTGAGGATAGCATCACCTCTCATCACTTCACTCTCATTCACAGCTGTGATATTCCTATCTGTCAGAATCACATTTTATCTTTATATATATATATATATATAATTTATTATATTAGTTTTATGTGTATGAGTGTATTGCCTGCATGTATGTGAGTGCACCCATGTCGTGCAATGCTGTGGAGGTTGGAAGAGGGCATTGGATTCCCCTGGTAGGGGGTTAAGGACAGTTTGTAGCTGCCATGTGGGTGCTGGGAATCGAACCTGGGTCCTCTGCAAGGCAGTCAGTGTTCTTAAACACTGAGCCATCTCTCCAGGCCCCACATTTTATCTTTTAAGGTTAAGTTCTAACAATGGCATATTCTGAGAGCTAGGATAACACCATGACTCTTGACTCTGTCAGAATCACCAGTGTGCAGCTACAGGCCAGCCACCTGCCAGGGAAGCCTTAACTCCGATCTCTGGCCAACTCATCCTTGCTGCTGAGAGGGTCATCACGTTCAGGGACTGACCCAGCATGTACTGGATCATCCACCCAGCAGCCACCATTTGTTTTTATGAGAAATTAGTGAGGATTTTGGTATTTATTTTTGGTTTTGGGTTTAGCACCTTTTTTGAATGGAAATAAAGGATTGCCAAGGGGTCAGCTGCACCCCTCCAAGGGGAAAAAGGAGCAATGAGCTATTTTCTTTGGCATCGGTTACTACTGACTTTCAGATTCAGATAGATGATGACTGAAAATAGATGATTAGATAGATCGATAGGATGGTAGAAAATTGGATGGATAGATACATATACAGATGATTAATAGATAGATAATAGATACATATAGAAATAAATGATAAACTGATTGATAAGATACATAGATAGGTAGACAGACAAATAGACCCTGCTTGAGTGACCCAGATCTACTGCTGACTTCCGTCCTGTGATGCCTGAAGCACTTGATAGAGTGACTCTCAGATGCTGGACCATCCCCAACACCCCTGCATCATGTGCTTCCCCAAAGCCAGCTTTGCCTGGGCTGCTGCTGGAGTCTGTGCTTCCACCCTGTCTTAGTCATGGTGAGCACATTCTCAGTGCTGGTACCTGTGAGTTAGGGTATAGGCTGGATGCTGATGTGCCTTTAGAGACTCTGGATCAAACTGGGCAATAGACCATTTATAACTTATGAAAACTATGAAATTGAAGGAAGCCATAAATTATAAGACTCAAAACATGTTTGAGGACTATAATAAAAGATTAGTTTTATCATGTTGTAAATAGCCTGACTTTCAAAGGAGGATGTCTGGGAGCTGTTAACTCTTAATTGTTTCATTTTCTGCCAGATTTTACGGTTTGTTCGGGAGTGGAACAGTCTAACTGCCATGAAGCAGAGGACAATCAGGAAAGGTGGGCAGCTGTTCTGCAGCCCAGTCCTAGCTTTGGAAGAGATCACAAAGCACCAGGCCAAGCAAAACAGTACGAAAAGGTAGGAGCTTCCTTTCCTTTTCATCTGATTTTAATTTTCTGTGTGTGACATTTGCCTGCATGCATGTAAGTACGTGATGTGCCTGGCAGTGCCTGTGGGGAGGCCAGAAGAGGGCATCAGATCCCCTGGAACTGGAGATGGTTGTTTGCTGCCATGTGGGTTCTGGAAACCAAACCCAGATCCTCTGTAAGAGCAGTTGGTGCTCTTAACCACTGAGCTATCTCTCCAGCCCTCCCATCATTATTTTTCTATGAGATCTGAGGTACCTTATGGAACTATTAATGAAATTTTGATAAGAGAAAATTATACTGGGGATATTGCTCAGTTGGTAGAATACTTGCCTAGCATGCACAACACCCTGGGTTCAATCTCTAGCATTACAGGAAGTGGGCATGGTGGTGCATGCCTGTAATTGCTGCACTTGGGAGGTAGAGATGGGAGAATCAGGAGTTCAAGGTTATCCTCAGCCGTATAGCAAGGTCAAGTCTAGCCTGGGATACATGAGCCCTCATCTTAAAAAAGGAAGTAAGGGAAAAAGGGAGGAGATGGAGGGAGGGAGGGAGGGAAGGAGGGAGGGAGAGAGAGAAAGAGCCAGGTGAGATGACTCAGTGAACAAAGGCACTTTCTGCCAAGCCTGACAACCTGATTTTGATCCCCAGACCCACACGGTGGAAGGAAGGAACTGACTCTTAAAAGTTATCTTCTGACCTCTAGTAGTTATATCATTCCATAGCAACATAATTAAATATGTAGTGAACTTAATCAAACCTGCTGGAAAACATCAGGTTGTCTAGGTCTGGTTACCAGGAGTCCTGCTCATCAGCAGAGAGGCCAGAGGTAGGGTTGGTGCACCTGTGACCTGTTAAAGCTGGGACAGTTACTAACAACAGAGAGACCTTTCACCTTCAGACCCTCAGAGTATGCCCAGGACCCTGCCTGCCCTGAGTTGCCCTTCTCTGGTATGAGCCTTGGGTGCCATGCAGCAGGGGAGCTGGTTCTGTTGGAACTGATCACCATGTTCCAAAAAGTGTTAGGTAACTGTAAGGTCCGTGGTTGGAAATTACAGCCTGTGACCGTCAGTACCACTTGCCATCATCGCTGTAGGTCGTTCCTAGTTTCTCTACACGGCAGTGTAACCCTCCATGAGTTTCCTTGTGTTGATCTTTTTTTTTCTATTTTGGAGGGGAGGCATCTTTTTGAGACAGGGTCTCCCCGTAGCCCCAGCTGTCCTATGTTAGACCAGACTGACTTCAATCTTAGAGATTCATCTGCCTCTCTAGTGCTGGGATTAAATGTGATGCCATGTGTATGCCATCACATCTGGCTTGTGTTTGATCTTAAATCCCAGTTCTTTTTGCATGAATCAAAGAATACCAGGAGAGGTTGCTGGCTGGTCTCTTGCACAGTTCTTGCTTTGGAGAGATCACAAAACAACAAAGCAAATGACAGCAACTGCTGAGAAAGCCCTTTGCCCCTCTGACCACACACCTGCAGCCTGTCTCCCTCCACACAGTCCAACACGGAGTGTTCCCGCCTTTCCTGTTCACAAATATGAAAAAAAACAATACATCAAAGGTGTACAAAGGTGAGCGGGGCCATGGATGATTCCAGAAAATTTGGCAGTCCCCATGCAGTAGAAATCAGTACCCATGCAGTGTTTGAATGTATGGTATTGAGCATATCAGTATGTGAGAATAAAAAACAATACCTAGTGATAAAATGCCAAGTGTAAGCGTAAATACTCATAAAAGAATGGAGACTCACCAGGCATGGTGGCACACGCCTTCAGTCTCCGCACTTGGGAAGCAGAGGCAAGGCAGATCTCTGAATTGAAGGCCAGCCCCAGCCAGGGCCACACAGTGATACTGTTTTTCAAACAAGCAAACAGACAAACTGTTAGTGTTGATCTAGTAATTGCATGGAAGGAACCACACCTTGGAATCTCCCAGAGGTTTCTATAGGACATTAATTTTCAGCAGGGGGCAGCCAGGATCACAGCATCTGGAGACACTGTAGATTGTCATGGTATAGAACACACCTGGGAACTATCTGTTGGGCAGGCTGCTGACCAGGATGATACCCACAGAAATTTCCAGTTCAGAATGTCTATAGAAATTCTGTTCTAGAGCATGAAATTTGGGAACCTAAAGAGGTTGTAGAAATTTTATACTTTCTACCAGGGTTAGAAACCCATGACAGAAAGAGCAGTGACCATTAGTGAACTAGTAGATCATATCTTCATGTCTAAAACTAGAAAAGATGGAGTCTGGAAAATGCAAAAAGTCCTTCAAGTTCAGACTTAAAAATTAGAATTCTTAGTCAAGTAAAGCATTTTGACAACGGGGTCTATTCACAAGTTGCTCAAGTCTCTTGTACTGACTGAATTTTTCCCATAGGGTTTATTACTTTATATGCGAGAATGCATTTGAAATATGTGTATGCATTTATACATACTCACCTTCACGTAAGTGTGCACAGGAGCACTGCTATAAAGTGTAGTGCCTGTTTCGTTTTTCTAAGTACTTTTCCCAGTCTTCTCCATTTTTCTCTTTTTTTTGGCTACAAGTTAGTTGACATACTGATCCTCTTTCTCCCATGATCAGCATTCCCTTCATAACTGAGTCCACAGCCTACCTACCCTTTCCTAGGCATGCTGAATTGCTGCTTCTCCACCACACATGAAGTTCTACCTAGAGCACCAGCTGAGGCAGATGAAAAGCAAAGGTCAATGCAAAATTAACACCAGTAGATGGGCAGTGTTAGTTACTAACTTACATGTAGCTATACAAAGGTGTATCTTCTGTCAGTAAGCATCAGATTTGTATTTGCAGAGCTCACTCTGGCAGTGGTGACATTAGATCAGAAATGGTGACTTGAAGTGGGCAGACCATAACATTCATTTCCTATCATTGCCACAAGCTACCACCAACTCAGCATCTTCAGCAACACATTTATTATCTCACAGTTCTAGAATTCATATGCTCCCGTTGACTCTTGCTGGTTTTTCTCTGTGATTTTATGAGGCTATAGTCACATGGCTCTAATCATGGCTTGGATAATAATCTACATCCAAGCTCGTTGAGAGCATTGACAGAATGTACTTCTTGCACATGGAGGCTTCAGGTTCTCATATCTTGCTGGCTATCAGCTGGGGCCACTGTCTGTCCCTGGAGGCCTCTCTCTGGTCCTAGCACATGGACCCCAGCATCTCAGGGCCAGAAGCAGTCTATCAAATCCTTGTTTTCTTGGAATCTCTGCCTTTTTTTTCCTCCCCCTCGTTGAGAGCATTGACAGAATGTACTTCTTGCACATGGAGGCTTCAGGTTCTCATATCTTGCTGGCTATCAGCTGGGGCCACTGTCTGTCCCTGGAGGCCTCTCTCTGGTCCTAGCACATGGACCCCAGCATCTCAGGGCCAGAAGCAGTCTATCAAATCCTTGTTTTCTTGGAATCTCTGCCTTTTTTTTCCTCCCCCTCCTCCTCCCCCTCCGGAGAACATATGTCAATATTTTTCCGAGTCTGTGTTACTTCACTTAGTATAACAGTTTCTAGTTCCATCCATTCACCTGCAAATTTCATGATTTCATCTTTCTTTACTGCTGAGTAAAATTCTATCGTATAAATGAACCACATTTTCATTATCCACTCATCAGTTGAGAGACGCTTCAGTTGCTTCCATCTCTTAGCTATTGTGAAAAGAGCAGCAGCTAATATGGATGTACAAGTGTCTCTGCAATAGTATGAGTTCTTTGGGTATATGCCAAGCAGTGGTATAGCTGGGTCAAATGGTAGGTTCTTTCGTCCTCCTCCTCCTCTTCTTCTTTGAGACAGAGTCTCCCTGTAGACACAGCTGGCCTGGATTTGCTATGTAGACCAGGCTGCCCTTGAACTCACAGAGATCTGCCTGCCTCTGCCTCCCAAGTGCTGGATTAAAGGCGTGAGCCACCACACGCAGCTCTTTTCTTCTTTTAGAGCTCATATAGTTATATTGGGCCAACTTAGTAATCTATCTGAAGGTCATCTGAATAGTGACCTTAATTATATCTCCAAAGTCTTCCTTTTTAAATTTTTTAAATTATTTTTATATTTTAACATTTTTATTTTTATTTATTTTTATTTATGTAATTGAGTGTTTTGCTGCATGTTAAGTGCATCTGTGTCATGCAGTGCCCACAGAGGCCAGAAGAGGGCATCTTATCTCTAGGAGTTGGAGTTATAAGAGGTTGTGAACCTCCAATGTGGATGCTGGATTCGCTGCGAGAGCATCAACTACTGAACCATCTCTCCAGCCCCCTCAAAGTACTCTTATAACACTACCTAGATCAAATAACTTCAGGATAGTAATCTTGGTAGAGAGCTTTAAAAATTCTACCTACTGGGGCTGAAGAGATGACTCAGCAGTTAAGAGCACTGACTGCTCTTGCAGAGGACCCGGGTTCAATTCCCAGCACCCACATGGTGGCTAACAACCATCTGTTCCAGGAGAATCTGATGCCTTCCTCTGACCTCCTCAGGCATTGCACAACATGGGTGCACTTACACACATGCAGGCAATACATTCAGCAGAGGACCCGGGTTCAATTCCCAGCACCCCCACATGGTCTAACAACCATCTGTTCCAGGAGAATCTGATGCCTTCCTCTGACCTCCTCAGGCATTGCACAACATGGGTGCACTTACACACATGCAGGCAATACATTCATTCACATAAAATAAAAATAATAAAATATTTTTTAAAAATCCTACCTACCATCCAAGTTAAAAGATTTTTATAGTAGACCTAGAAAAAAAAATACTGATGGAGGTCTCTTAAAGCATAAGCAGTGGGACTGGAAGAAGGAAGAAAGCTGTTGAAGAGGTACACCTACACTTCTTGGTGAATGATGGGTAGAGAGAGGGAGGTCTTTAGGGGAAACCTACCTAGCAGAGCCTCAGAATGGAACCTGTATGCCCACAGAGGGCAAATTGCCTCAGCAGCGCTGATTTCTTATAGTGGAACCTCAGTGACTGTCAGTGTTTTGGAGTAACCCTGTATCTGTGAAAGCAGGTATGGAAGCCAGGCATAAGCAATGGGGTGCTGCATGAGGAGAGTTAACTCTGGATCTCATTCCTCCCACCATCCTACCAGATTTTCTAGATAAACTGAACTCCAGAGCCTCCAGACTTGCAAGCATCCAGCTCAATGAGGCTGAAGGGAGAAGCATCACACTGACACTGGAAGTCCTTCAGATGCCTCTTTTCACTCCCTTCCAGAATGCCTAAACCCACATTTGACTTATGAGGCATTCGAAGGAAGGATTCATGGCTTAAAAATATTAAATGTCAGGGCTGGGCGTGGTGGCGCACACCTTTAATCCCAGCACTTGGGAGGCAGAGGCAGGCGGATCTCTGTGAGTTCAAGGCCAGCCTGGTCTACATAGTGAGTTCCAGGACAGCTGGGGCTACAAGGAGACCCTGTCTCGAAAAGACCAATATATATATTGGTCAGGCTGGAGAGACATGGGCCAATAGATGAATGTGTGAGGATCAAAGTTCATGTTCCCAGCAGTCAAATTGGGAAACAGAGACAGGGGTCCCTGGGGCCAGCTGGCTAGCCACACTAGCAAAATTGGCAAGCTGTGGGATCAGCAAGAGACACTATTTCAGTAAATAAAGTGGACAGTGTTCAAAGTAGACACCTGATATCGACCCTTGACCTCCACATGCAGATGCACACATATTCAAACATGCATATGCAAATGCACATATCACACACAAGCAAATATATATACTAAAAAGATGTAGCCCCAAATCTATGGCTAGATCTCCAACAAGATTATTCTGAGGCAACCCCACCAGTTGCAGGCCTCAGCTAGGCCAAGGTCTTGAAGCTGGTTTCCAGGTAGCTCCCTCTTAATATCCATCCCTGTGGGCCACTTACCTAGAGCACAGGATTATATCCATCCCTGTGGTCCACTTTCCAGTGCACACAACTTCCCTTCTGCCAAAAATTCCCATCACCCACTCCCTTCCCTGTCCAGGGGATGGTTTAGTAGATAGCATTCTTCCTGCCCTGTTTGCCAAAATTGAGATTTACTGTAATCCTTTGGGGAATTGGCACACTTCATGAATATCCTAGCAAACTGCACTGGAAAATGAAATATTTGCATCTTAACACTGTTTCAAAAGATGTTAACTCCCTTCTTCAGGGCCGATCAATCTGTTCTTTGTAGTTTCCAAAGATGTATGCTTGAACTTCATATATGAAGGCAGGAGGTTATTTTTGGTCCCTAAATCTCTGAGTAAACTTCTCAGCATGATTGAAACTTACTGAATTAAGTTTCTAAGCTCTTACACATTGACTGATACCTGAGGCAAGCCTTAATATCCCATTGTCCTGCAAAGCTAAGACAGTTTGGAGTTCATTTAGAACCTCCAGAAATGCTGTAGCAAAATGCTTTTGTCAGGAAATAAGTAGTTGAGGAAATGAGGGGATAAGGAGGAAGTTTAGGAACTAAATGAGCAAGCCCAAGAACTCACTGTGAATTAGCTTCATTTTGCTTTAAGAAGCACACACAAGTAGAAATGCAAATATAAAAATGTGCACCTAGGCCAGGCGTGGTGGCTCACACCTTTAATCCCAGCACTTGGGAGGCAGAGGCAGGCAGATCTCTGTGAGTTCGAGGCCAGCCTGGTCTACATAGCCAGTTCCAGGCCAGCTGGGGCTACAGGGAGACCCTGTCTCAAAAAGACTAAAAAAGGCTGGGCGTGGTGGTACATGCCTTTAATGCTGGCATTCGGGAGGCAGAGGCAGGTGGATCTCTGGGATTAACAGCACGTGTGCTACTGTGCATGGCTTTCCATGGGTTCTGAGGATCTAAATTCAGGTCCCTCGTGTTCACTTTACCCACTGAGCCATCTCCCAGCCCACATTTTTTTAAATGATATGACTGTGCTAGTGAAAATGTGAGGAAATGGGTATTCTTTTTAAAAAATATTCTATTATTTTTATTTCATGTGTATGAGTGTATTGCCTGCATGTGTGTTAAGTATACCTGTGTCGTGCAGTACCCGTGGAGTCAGAAGAGGCCACTGGATTCCCCTGCAACTGCAGTTATGGACCGTTGTTAGAGTAGCTGGTGCTCTTAACCACTGAGCTATCTCTCCAGCTCTGAAATGGGTATTCTTACTTATTGCAGTCTAGATACGTATTGATGAACTTTAGAAGAGAACAATTTGTCAGAATCTACCCACACTTAAAGAGCCAGGACTCTTAACCCAAAGAGTCTAGCTCTAGGGACTGTGTGTGTGTGTGTGTGTGTGTGTGTGTGTGTGTACTCAGTGTATAAAAATTACAGTGAGTATCCATGTATATTATAATAGCATTGTGATAGTAAAGGTTGGAGACAACCCAGTGGCCTATTAACCAAAGACTGAGTAGATAGATTAGTACATGGTTTATCTGTATAGTGGAATAGTATGTAACCATTAAAAAGAATACAGCAGACTGGGGAGATGGCTGAGTGTGTAAGAGTTGCTTGCTGTGCAGGCATGAAGACCTGAGTTCAAATCCCCAGCACCCATGTTAAAAAAAAATTGGGATGTGAAGAGATTCATGTGGAATTTTAAAAATATATAATAAGCATATACAATAGTTATAAACTAGCAGAGAAACTGGGCCATGCTAGTTAGAATTGGGTAATTGCATTTCACCTACTTAATTTCCCCAGCCACCTTTAATTGATTTACTTTCTTCTTCCAGTCCCTAAACCGTTTGTGTTACTGATAGTGTTTTGTGAGAAGGGTCTGAGTCCCACATCAAGAGGACTTTGTTCCCATGGAAGACTCCATAAAACTACGGGCTGATGTTAATAGCAGCTACGTTGGAATTAGAGAAAATATGGTTGAACTCCATTAGCTAAAAAGAATCACTTTACACAAAATGTCAATATGTATTATAGCTGACTTGAGGTAATTTTCAGGAATCAGGAGGAGGTCAAGGGAGGTGAGACACTTGGAAAGTTTCTGTGCAGCCTGATAAGCAGTTTCCTCAAGGCTGTCAGTTGCACATGCATTTGATCATTTCTTATTCCCATAGCCACTCTTTTCTTCCTCCAATTGTCAGAAATCCATCTGTTCTGGTTTCCTTTCTGTTGCTGTGATAAAACCCTCTGACCAAAAGCACTTTAAAACAGAAAGGGTTTATTTGGCCTACATATCCAGAGCACAATCAGTGATTGAAGGAAGTCAGGGCAGATACTGGAGGCAGAAGCCATGGAGGAACACTGCTTTCTGGCTTGCTCTCTGTCTTGCTCAAGCTCATGTTCAGCTTGCTTTCTTATACATCCCAGGACCACCTGCCCAGAGATAGAACTTCCCACAGTGGGCCAGGGCCTCTCCTACATCAATTAACAATCAAGACAGTCCCCCACAGACATGCCCACAGGCTTAGCTGATCTAGATAATTCTTCAATCTAGGCTTTCCTCTCAGATGACTCTATGCTGTGTCAAGCTGAAAAGCTAAATAGAAGACACCATCCAAAAAATAGTGAACAACTCTTGAATCTCTTAGAGAAGTGAATCTTGAGAAAACTAATTTGGAATAGAGGGATGTTTCCCACATAAGACACCATGAAGAACAAATGACTTTTCTGACTTCCTTGTCAACATAGGGAATAGGGCTGTATCTTGCTTTTGCTTCAGTTGGTTTTGTGAGGAGTACTGTGAACACAGAGTACAGAAACTTGCTGGGAGATGTAGCTCGGTGGTAGAGTGCATGACTGTTGTGCACGAAGTTTAGGTTCAATCTCGGTACTGACTGAAAAAAATACATAATAAAAATCCAGCAACCATCCAGTTGAGGTTGCATTGGCAGTTCAATATGGGCAAGTGAAATGGCTCAGCAGGTAAAGGCGCTTGCTACTAAGCTTAATGACTTGAGTTCAAGTCCCAGAAACCCACATGGCCGGAGGAGAGAACTAACTCCGGCAAGTTGTCCTCTAACCTCCACACACATACTATTGCATGTACATGTACATGTAGACCAGGCTGGCCTTGAACTCACAGAGATCCGCCTGCCTCTGCCTCCCGAGTGCTGGGATTAAAGGCGTGCGCCACCATGCCCAGCTTATTAGCATCTATTAATTACATATTATGTTATGGTGTTTCCATACATATACATAAAGTATTTCCATCACATTCACCCCCATTATCTTCTCTTGGCCCCCTCTCACCCCCATTGATCCCCTTCTCTTTCCCAACTAGTTTCCCCTCTACTTTCATGTCTTTTTTGTGTGTCTGCAACACAATAAGTTTACTTCAGGTTACTTCCCAGTGGCTGCCCCACCTAAGAAAATGTCTCTCCCTCCCTATTAACTATTACATGAGAAGAAATCTATTTACCATGTACTTGTTCTAGGTACATCACCAAAGAAGATGTTGCCATGGCCTCCATGAACAAAGTGAAGAATGATGGGGGCCACATCCGTCTGATCACCAAGGAGTCCAGGCCACGAGACCCTCCCACCAAGTAAGGACACTGTGATATCCAGAATTCTGCTTTAAATGTATGTGTTGATTTCTGTAATAATACCCTCCCTCCATTGTGTGGTCACTTTGGAGATTGCAGAGATTTTTTTGTTTGTTTTGCTCTTTTGAGACATAGTCTCCCTGTAGCCCCAGCTGGCCCGGAACTCACCATGTAGACCAGGCTGACCTTGAACTCACAGAGATCCACCTGCCTCTGCCTCCGAATGCTGGGATTAAACGCGTGCACCACCATGTCTGGCCGCAAAGAGATTTTATGATTTAGTAGTCCTTCAGGCCTTCTGGCAACCCCATGAGGCCTATGAGCTCATCAATTTAGAGAAGGCAAGACCCAAGACCAGGAGCCTGGGTGATCCCAGGCCTAGGTGGAGAGGACAGCAGACCCGAGCTCAGACCTAAACTTTGTCCCGGAGCGTGTTTCAGTTACAGCAACCAACCATGGAAGATGGGCAAAGCAGTCATCAGGTCCCAGTACCCAGCCTTTCAGCATAGCTTCATGGCCCTTTTCCTGGGGTCCTAATCCAGTGAGTCTCAGTCCTGTCGTGTTTCATTTCTAATGTTAATCTGATCAGAGTTTGCCTAGAGGAGCATACTTGGCAGGCCTCTGTGCTGAGCCTTGCTACTCTGGCTGTTAACAGTTTCTGTGACCTATGAGGCAGTGGATGTGTGAAGAACTCATCTCAGGAGGTATATGAGCAAGTGTGGGTGCAGAGCAGCCTGCGGCCAGTAGGGTCTGTAGTGGCCTGAGAAGCAGTTCTTAACTTTGGCTTCTTCGGATGTATGAAGACTGGTCTGATTATTTGGTGGGGCTCTTCTTTTCTTTCTTTCTTTGTTTTGTCTTTTTGAGACAGAGTCTCCCTATAGCCCCAGCTAGCCTAGAACTCACTATGTAGACCAGGCTGGCCTCAAACCTGAACACACAGAGATCCACCTGCTTTGCTGGGATTAAAGATGTGCACCACCATGCCCAGCCTGTAGCATGGCTCTTCTTGGCATGGTGCTGAGCCACACTGAACCACCAGTTCTGTAGCCCAACTGTTTACTCTTTATCCATGCAGAGATGTAGAAAGCCTCTCTACCAAGGAAAGGCTCAGAGTTCATTACTTCACTAGTCAATGTTTTGTTCAACTGTAGAAAGCTTGATGGAGCCTGCGTCCCATCTCTGAATCCCTGCTCAGCACAAGCCGACTTCGCAGTGAAGCCATCCCCATCCAAAGGCTATGTTCAAGCCGTGGATAAGGAAGGAAGTCCGCTCTGCCTTCGCTGCCAACATCCCACCTGCCAGCCTGAGCAGGGCTGGAAAGCACATGCTTGGGACTCACGGTTCTGCTCCTTGCAGTGTCAGGAGGAATTCTGGATTCGCTCCAGTAACAGTTTCCTGAGAGCACAAGTGTTTGAAACAGAACATGGCGTGTGTCAGCTGTGCAGTGTGAATGCACAGGAACTCTTTTTGCGTGTAAGGGACGCCCCTAAAAGTGAGAGGAAGAATCTTCTAGATGCTGCCTGGACTTCAAAGCTCCCGTTAGAACAGGTGAGTTACCATCAGGTGCCCAGCTTTGCACTCAGTGGCAAATGCAGACTAATTTTGTATTTTAGCTTCTAATATGTAAAACTTCAAATGTATATACAGAGATAGGGAGAATAATCAACCCACATGCTCATCCAGCATCAGTCACCATGTTTTGCCATTGGCTTTCATCTGACCCTTACCTTGGGTCATTCAATCAACTCCTCTTCAGTGTCTCATGGCTTCCTCCTTCCTTACCCCGTTTCTCTCTGTGTTTCCCTTCCACCCCATCTCTTTCCCTCCCTCCCTCCCTCCCTCCTCTCCCTTTCTTCGTTCCTCTTTTTCTCTTTGTTCTTCTGGCTCTCTCCCTCCCTTCTCTCCCTCCTTTCCTCCCTCTCTCCCTTTCCCCTTCCTTCCTTTTTCTCTTTCTAGCCCTTCTGTTCTCTCCCTCCCTCTCTTCTCTCTTCCTCCCTCTCTCTCTCCTCATCCTCTCCCTCCCTCCAATCCTTTCTCCCTCTCCCACCATTTCTTCTTTTCCTCCATGCCTTCCCCCTCTCTTCTTTTAAATAGAATCTCACTACAAGTTATCACACCAACACAACTACAGTTTGATTGTAATAAGTGTCTGAATCCCAAGATTGTCTCAGAAGCAGCTTTCACCATTGATTTTGTTGGAATTAGGATCAAAATATGGCTTATGTCTTGGTTTTAGCTACAGTACCCATTATGCTTTGTTTGATCTCAAGCACACCTCCCTTTTCATACCATCGATCGTGAAGAAACTAGATGGTTTCCCCGAAGGATTTCCTTTATTCTGAATACCACGCTTTACCTGCATGGTGTTGCCTGGCATGTTCTTCTAGCCTGACAACTTCCTCAATATTCATTATAAAGTCTATAAGCTTGAGTAGATTCTGATTCCATTGTTTTAGGAAAAGATTTTAAGAGGTGCTATGTTGATTGCATGCATAGGTGGCTCTGTTCCCATGATGTTAGAAATGCAGTTTACAATTAAAATGTAGTATGTGTGTGTGTGTGTGTTCATTTCATTGTAAAATACAGTTTTAATATACAACTTATGGCAAAGTATTATTCGTAACACATTATCATCAATATTCACTTAACTTTCCAAAACTCAGATTTCTGCTCTTGTTATCAGACCTAATCTGAATTTCAAACTAAAGCAAAATAGTCCAATAGTCATTTCTAAGAGATGAATTAGTATATTTCAGCGTACCTAAGAGGTCCTTTGGTTTAACTGGTGAGCAACATACTGTCCCTTCAGAGGCGGCTCTGCCAAGCTCCCACACTGCTGTGTACAGGTCCTAAAGATGTGCAGTGCAGTGATCCATAGGCATCTTGAAAGTGGGCCATCTAGGAATGCAGCAGTCATATATTAAACATCCCAGACGTGCGTGTTCTGGGGAGAAGCTGTAGCGCTAGGCTCAGACTGAAGAGAGACAAATTTAGGATGTTGAGAACAGATCCCAAGAGCTCTGCTGCACATCTACCAGGAAAAACTAAAGGTGCATCTTCTGAATCATTGAGTCTGTCAGTTAAAGCTTCTCGGAAAGAAAGAATTGGTTGCAAAAGGCAGAACTGGGGGCTGGAGAGATGGCTCAGCAGTTAAGAGCACTAGCTTCTCTTGTAGAAGACTTTGGTTCAAATCCCAGCACCCACATGGTGACTGACAGCTGTCCATTAACTCCAGTTCCAGGGTATCCAACACCCTCTTCTGGCATCCATGGGCACTGCACAACATGCGTGCACTTACATACAGGCATAACACTCATACACATAAAATAAAAATAAATAAATAAAAAATTTAAAGGCAGAACCAAATGGATTTTTCCCTCAGATATGCCATTTAGACTGACATTTGTAGTTACTTCTCCAACCTCAAGACTAAAACTCAGTATGTATATCATTTAACAGAGGTTTATTAGTTCAGAACAGAAGAGAAAGTAAGGCAGTCAGTGATAAAGGTCAGCAGACAAAGCCTGCCTGGAGCTTCTCAAGGGTCAGCACTGTTAGGTCACTGGTACATCCTGGGGTCTTACAGACTTTCTTAGAAGTGCCTTACAAGGAGCTGAAGATGTGACTCAGTGATTAAGAGCACTTACTGCTCTTCCAGAGGATCCATGTTCAGTTCCCAGTACCCACATGGCAGCTAACAACCATCTATAATTCCAGCTCTAGGGAATCCTATGCCATCTCTGGTGTCTGCAGGCATTGCATGCATGTGGTGCACTTACATGCATGCAGGCAAGACACTCACAGACATGAAATAAAAATAAATAATGTTTAAAGTGCCTTACAAATAACCAGTTTTGCCAGCACCATTTATTGAATAGGCTGTCTTTTTTCCAGTGTGTCTGACACCGTTGTCAAAATTAAGTATTCATAACTGTATGGGTTTATTTCTTGGTCCTTTGTGTCACATGTCATGTTTTGTGCCAGCGCCATGCTGTCTTTATCACTATGGCTTTTTAGTATAGTTTGAAGTCAGGTAATATGATGCCTCTGGCTGTGTTCTTTCTATTTAGTATTGAAATAATAACAGGTCCCCACAGCCAGTACTCATGAACTTAATTATAATTTCTTTCTTGTCCATGACCAAAAAAATAAAAACAACTGTCACACTAGTCTCTGTGGTGTTTAAAAAGTTGCAGGGCCATAGTGCATGTTGGCTTACTATCTCAGGTAAAATGTTTAAATATATATATAATATATAGTGGCATCACTGGCTGACTGTGGGAGTAGACTGGCCTAGATACTGGCTGTTTTAAATGGATGTCTTTGCTTATTCCAAATATTCAGGGTACAGAGGTTTGTGGTAGAAACTTCATTCCAGTTCTAGTAAATGGAACTTGGGAAGTTCTCCAGTGAATAGCAAAATAAGTTCTATGTAAAGCTGGGAATGTGGTGCCATTTGTAGACTGCTTGCCTAGCATGCATGAAGCCCTGGATTCCATCCCCAACACTGCATAAACTGGGCATAGTGGTGGCTCATGCCTGTAATCCCAGCACCCAAGAGGTGGCGGCAAGAGGATTAAAGTTCAAGGTCATCCTTGGCTGCACAAGGAGTTTGATACCAGCCTAGACAGCATGAGACGGTGTCTCAAAAGAAAACTCTGGATAACAGCTTTTAGTGTTCACTGCCACAGATACAATAACAAATGCATTTATGTCAACAGTGAAGGATTATTTAAGGTTGAGAAGCTTCTAATTTCTAATTTGTTCTTACTTTTTCCTCACTTTTGGCCTCATGAATATATAAAGTAACCCAAAGGTGCAAAAAACAACTAATTCCCCAATCTGTCAGGAGCCTTGGTATTTTATACTTGCATATAAGTTTTTCAAAATGTGTTAGGTATAAGAGCAAAAAAAACCCCTCTTTTTCAGATGCACATTTTATTGCTTTAAAATTGCTAACCTAGAGGGTTTTTAAATCAGAACAAAAGCTATAAAAAGCCATCCTAATATGTTTCTCCCCATGATTTTGCTGTATAAACCAATTGCACAGTGCACAGCCCACAGTTTCGTACAGAGAATCTGGAAAATTGCTGATCTTGTGTTCTCACTGCAGCTAAATGAGATGATCAGAAACCCAAGAGAAGGCCACTTCTGGCAGGTGGATCACATCAAGGCAGTGTTTGAGGGAGGAGGCCAGTGCTCCTTGGATAACCTACAGACACTCTGCACAGCATGCCATAAGGAGGTCAGTGATGCTCACACACGTGACTGTATCCTGAGCAACCCCAGGGAGAACCACGCTCACAGGTGTGGGAGACTGTGGATGCATGTGCACCCGTGGCTAGAAGCAGAAACACTGCATTTCTTTGATCACTCCTAACACTTGGTTTTGTCGCGAGCTGTGTAGAAGTTCTTGGTCACAAATTTGGAAGCTGCTTCCCTCCTGTCTTAGTTTGTTCTTCATTGCTGTGACAAAACACTCTGACCAGTACCAACTTGGGGAGGAAAGGGTTTATTTGTCTTACATCTCCCAGGTCACACGCAGTTCATCAGGGAGCCCAAGGTAGGAACTCAGGACAGGAACCTGGAGGCAGGAGCTGGAGCACAGGCCATGGAGGAATGCTGCTTACAGGCTTGCTCCCCTGGCCCTTACTCAGCCTGCTTTCTTATGCAACACAGGCCCACTTGCCCGGGGTGGCACCACCCACTGTGGGCTGGGCCCTCCCTCATCACTCATCAAGAAGATGCCCCACAGACATAGCCACAGGCCAGTCCAATAGAGGCAATTCCCCAACTGAGGCTCCCTCAACCCAGGTGTGTCAAGTTGACACTAAAGCTATCCAGCACACCTCCTTTAATTCATGCTGTGGACTAGGGATGTGGCTTAGTTGGTAGAGTGCCTACCTGGGATGCACCAAGCTCTGGGTTCCATCCCAGCACTGCATATATTGGGTGTGATGGTGCATACCTGTAATCCCAGCATTTGGGAAGTGGAAGCAGAAGGATCAGGAGTCACGGTCAGCCTCAGCTACATAGTGAGTTCAAGACCAGTCTGGGATACAGGAGACTCTGTCTCAAAGAAAAGAAACAGCCAAAGAGAATGTGGTTGTTTCTATATTTTTTCTTTTTCTTTTTTTTGAGGGGGGGTCTTTTTGCGGTAAGGTCTCTTTGTAGCCCCAGCTGGCCTGGAACTCACTATGTAGACCAGGCTGCGCTTGAACTCACAGAGTTCTCATTTCTGCAATTTTTTTTCAGATTCTCATGAAAAATTTTATTTGTGGGTTTAACAGGACAATCAAGTTCTATCCTCTTTTATTTTCTACATTGTCTTATATGCTGAGTTGGGAATGAATTCTAGGCCTAGAGAATAGGAAATGAACAAACCTTTCACCCATTGCACTCTGGGAATTCCAAGATGCCTTATGAGTGCCCACTTGAATAAGAAGAATCCTGGTTTTCCCTAGTTCCCAAACAAAGAATTCATGGTCTTCCTAGATAGAGACATCCCCACTGGAGTCTGTTTTCTCCTAACTGAGTCCCATGAACCCAGATCTTGGGCCTCAAGGTACTCTGCCTGTGGCTTGGAGCACCTGCTATGGGCCAAGCACTGGGTATATGGATAATGTCAATTTTTCCAAAGTTAAGATTCAAAGTCTTTGAGCTTCTGTTTTCATTGCTTTTCCACTAACGTGTTTGTCAACTTCTAGAGAACTGCCCAACAAGCCAAGGAAAGAAGTCATGTGAGAAGACACTTGCTAGCATCAAAGCACGGATCTGACATCACACGGTTTTTGGTAAAGAAGTAGAGAAAAATATGAATGGATAACAAATGGCTTACAGGTGGAAGGATTTAAGTTTCTTTTCATGTTTGTCTAGTGTTTTAAGAGTGCAAACTTTTAGAACATGAATCAAGAATTAAAAATTCAGATTTTGTACTGAGTACTTTTTTAAAAAGTACTTAACTGAAGCTGAGTTATATCAAATATGTCTGTAGTCTACTGACTTCATGCAGATTGTCAATTATGTTTCAGAAAGATTTTGTTGCGCTTATGTTTGCCCTTGTACACTTTGGTCACTGCATTATGCACAGATAATATCTGATAACTAATTTCTCAATCAGTGATCAGCGCTTCTGGATTAGTATTGGTTCTGGACTGCCATGGTATAATTGGAACATTCCAGAACAATAAAGGAAAATTTTGGAGATAAGTCTTTATTACTCAGGAATTCTGGGCAAAGTACGACTAGCCTGCTTCCTGTATAAGAGAGACCTACTTCATTAAACGCCCCCCAAACAGGCTTTTGCATGTGTTTTCGGTTTGCCTTTGTTGCTTTATTTCTGAGCCAGTCATCTTTACTGAATGGATACTTTGGAAATAAACCTACTGCTATCGTGGTGTCTGTGTATAGTTAATTTGATTTGGGTGATCGGGAGAGTAAATAACAGAACATCAAGTATATGCCACACAAGCTCATGTTTTGGTTTTCTGCTTGTTTGCTTTTTGAGTTTTGTTTTTGCTTTTAATGTATAAAACTAAGCTAACTGTCAAAACAGCCTTTGCCTCCTGGCTCTCATTTTTTGTTTTTAAAATCCTGTTGATCAAAGTAGATTTCTGCAACCTCCTTTTAGAAGAGTCATGATGGAGCTGGGTGTAGTGGCTCACGCCTCTAATCCCAGCACTCAGGAGGCGGAGGCAGGCAGATCTCTGTAAATTTAAGGCCAGCCTGGTCTACATAGCAAGTTCTAGGCCAGCTGGGGCTATAGGGAGACCCTATCTCAAAAATATTTCTGAAAAAGGATGATAATAGGACCAGGGAGATGTGACACTCAGTAAAATGTTGGCTGAACAAGCATGATAGCCTGAGTTTGCTCCCCAGAACCCATGTAAAAAGCTGGGTGTAGTGACTCAGCTGTAACCCCAGCACTAAGTAGGCAGAAGCAGAAGGATCCTTGAGGCTTCCTGGGCAACCTGTCTAGCTAATAGATGAGCTTCGGGTTTAAGTAAGAGACCCTGTCTCAAAAAACAATGTGGAGAGGAATAGAGGAAGACACCTGATTTCAACCTCTGCCCTCCACATGCACATGAACACCATGTATGCACACACACACAAAAGACTGATGATAATAAAATACACTCTAGAGAAACACAATCAGAGGGGTAAGAACATTTAAAATACAACAGTAACATTAAAATGTAATTACATTTAAAAAATAATGCAACAGAGAAGCCAATCCTCCCTATTGTCAGGAAGTCAGAACAACATAAAATGCAAGTCTGGGGAAGAATAACAGCTCCAAATTTGCCTGCATGTAAATACCATTGGGATGTCAACCTCATTAGTTTAAGTATTTTCCCATTTTAATTAGTAGCTAGCATTTCACACTTTATTTTTAGAAGGCTTAACCATCCTGAACTTGTCTTGCAGAGTTGTCATTAAGTCAATAGCCATTTCATTGCATGAGATCAGACAACACTGTCTCTTGTAAATGAGGTCAGGCGCTCTCGGGCCTTGTTTCTGCTTTGCAAGCCTAGCTCTTTGCAGTTTTCTGCCTCATTTCCAGAGTAACCTAGGAATGGCCATGGTTGAGAGGTGAGAAGCCCGCAGCCCAGCTCACTGCCCCTCTCCTTCAGCATAAGGTCTTTGCAAGCAGGAGTTTAGTCTAAGTGGGTCAGATTGGAGTAGAGCTTGCTGTTTAGCTCACACTGAAGTGGAAATTCTTTCTCAGATAGCAACTCTGTGGTGGTTCAAGGTGAAACGATCTGTGGAGATGGATTCTTGTCAGGAATGATCATCTACCATGCAGGTCATTGACTGGCTGATTGCTAGCCCTCCTTGACACTGCTCAGAGGTGCCCTTCCCTTCCCTGTGTTTGATCTGCTTTATTTGTGGGGCACATTGGTTCTGGGACTGAAAATAAAGATAGAGATGGATTGATCTAATAACCACAGCCTCAGGGCTGTTATAGGGAGGCTGTTCATTCCTCAGACTGAAGATTTGGGCCTGTGTGGATTCCAACTGGAGGGAATCTCTGGCGGGGTGGAGGCCTGGCTAGGTGGTACAGCACTTGCATGGGATGCAAGTCTTGATAGTCAGCTGCTCTAGGGAGCCCCTGCCCCCACCTTCTGGGGCTGAATTAGAGGTGGGATTCCACACCCACCTGGCACTTTACATGGCCTTCTAGGGATCCAAATTGGTCCTTACACCTGCACAAGCACTTTCACCACTGAGCCATCGCCCCAGGGCCCCGTTCTTTTTAAGAGTGTCTCACATATCCCAGGCTGGCCTCAGACACCTTGAATTTGATCCAACCTTTATTGTCTCATCTGGTTCCAATCTGACTGAGAGATAGTTCTAATGACCCCACTTAACCCACCACAGCAATTTCCAAACCAAGAATGGTAGCATAGAACTTTCACCTGTGCCTTTAAAAAACCTCATTTGGCCTTGTTTGGTGGCACACACCTTTAGTCCCGTCAGAAGCAGGTGGATCTCTGTGAGTTCAAGTCCAGCCTGGTCTATATAGCGAGTTCCAGGCCAGCTGGGGCTACAGGGAGATCCTGTCTCAAAAAGACAAAACAAAAAACAAACAAAACACACCTCATTTGATGCACACTAAGACATAAGCCACTGGAACAGGCAAGGGACTATGCTATATAGCATGAGGCTTAATGATAGTGCTGGAGAGCCCAACTCAGGTCGTTATGCTTGTGCAGCAAGCTCCTTTACCCATTGAGTCATATCCCCAGTCCCACAAGGATTTTTTTCCCCACAATAATATTTTTAAGGTCAGGCCAGCTTCTAGGAAGCAGTCAGTGAGTTGAGAGCCAGGAGAGAAGCTGCTAAGGCAGAGAAGCAGGTGGCTGAACCCAGACTTCAATTTGAGCGACAGTGACATTTCTTGATGGTAAGAGCCGCACCCTCATCAGCAGAGAGCGTCAGCTTGGGGCTCAAGGGCATTTTCCTGGTGGTTGGATATTCAAACAGACTGGCGCACAGATGAGGGCCCTGTAATTTTCCAGTTCGAAAGAATAAAAGGTGGAAAATGAGAGACAAGCGAATAACGCGACAGAAAATGAGATGTTATTTCCAGTCTGTTTCTGACGGTTGATTTCCATGATTCTGTACTCAAGAAGTGAAAGGGAACCTTTTTACCCAGAGTGCTGGCTTCTCTCACACATCATTTAAATTGCTCCATGCTTTTATTTCTAAAGCAACTATATTTCAAATGCTTCATTCAAGGACCTGAAGAAGAGATCTGATTTATTAGGGAGATGTGTGGGCAGAAAAATCTTCTTCCCATCTACAGTGAAGAAAATGTGGGCGGTTTATTCCTTTGTCACAAGAAAATCTCCGAGGAATTCATTTTCAGTGATTAACTCTTGAGAGGGAGGTTTTGGTTTTGGTTTGGTTTTGTTGAGACTGGGTCTCACTATGCAGCCTTGGCTGGCCTGGGACTCACTATGTAGACCAGGCTGGCTTCAAACTCACAGACATCCACCTGCCTTGGAATAAAAGGCATGTAGGTGTGCTTTTTACAGAGACCGGGGTGGTCTCAGAGATGGAAACAGGAAAGCCTGACATACATCAGGCTTGTGCCGCTTAGTTTCAACAGTATCGTGCTTAGGAAGTCCCCTCTCCTAGTCCACAACACCCCCACATGGGTTGTACTTCCACTCAGTGAAGGCCCCATTGGCTCTCTGAGCACAGCACAGTCTGTACTATTTACATTGTGAACTGCTTCACTCTACTCCCTGGGTCCAGACATAGTTCTCTTTTCTCAGAACCTGTTTAGAGCTGAGCCCATCCTTCTTCACAGTCCCTGAAAGTCTGGTTTCATCGCAGCTCCTCCTGTGGTAGCAGCTGTCTCCCTCCTGACTCTGCACAGCTTTCCTGCATCTCCCAGGTCCTCTTTTTATTTTCCTTTTCTTTTTGTTTGTTTGCTTGCTTGGTTAGTGGTTTGTTTTTGTTTTTGTTTTGTGGGGACAGGGAATCAAGTATCTCAGGCTGGCCTCAAAAATCTCAGTGTATCAAGGATGATCTTGAACTCCTAATCTTCCTGCTGGGATTACAGGCATGAGGCACCATGCCTGTCTTATGCAGTGCTGGGGATGGAGCCCAGGGCCTTCAGCAAGGCAGGCAAGCTCTCTACCAACTGAGCCACATCCCCACCCCCAAAACACAAATACTCTTTTTATCCCCTGCTACAGTGCTAGCTCTGAGTTTGAGAGGCTCTGCCTTAATTAAAAAGGTGGAACAGTGATCAAGGATGATTCCTGAAACCAACCTTGGGCCTCCACTTGTACGCATATACACATGCATGTGTACCCACCCTACATGTGTGCCCCTACACATGTAAGAATATGGATGCGCACACACATGAAAAATGGTTTTCAGTCACATCTTTCCCTGTACACAGACCACAATCCTGGATTATGAGAACACTTTCCCTTGCTTGTTTGCAATGGCTTTCTACATATGCACATGCTCCTGTTAGACCATGTTCTGTGGGAGACTGGGTTTGGACAACTGAGCTCCAGACCTGACCCCAAGGGATCAAACCAATGCAGCTAATTCTGAGTAACTGGGCTGTGGTCAGTTGGAGAAGGGCTTGTAGCCTGTTAGCTGATTAAGCTGTGAAACATGGACCAGTTGAGCTGTATACCCAGCTGGCTGTCTGGTTAGCCTGGCTGTGGCCAATTAAGCTACTTTCTGGTCCATGCTCTCTGAGAACGTCAGAGGGCTCGGAACATGCTCTGCAAGCTGCTGAATTCACTGGTTGGTTCTGTTTTGTTCCAACTCTACTAGGTTTAACTGGTCTAGAATTTTCCCTCTTAACAGTTTTGGCATCATCACCAGGTTCTAGAACAGAGGTGAAATGAACCCCGGGAGCACCAGGTCACAGGTGAGGCGAACACCAGGAGCGCCTGGTCATAGCTGCAGGCACCTCCAGATTCGGGTTTTCTTGCTCATCTGGGAAGCATGGGTAAGTGCTTGCAGGGATTCAGTTTTTCAAACTGGCTTTGAGGAAACCTCTGGGTCTGGACTCAGTTTGGAAGTTGTAGGTGTCTGGAACAGGCAGAAATTGAACTAGGTGCAGAAATAGCCCTGGGTATCTGTCTGATGGGGTTAGATGAAAAACAAAAACCAAACCAATCTACTTGAATTCAATAGTAAAGGCTACTAGATGACAGAGAATCATGGTGTGAGCTGTATCCGGAGAGCTAAGAAGCCACCTCCATGGGCTAGCTTATGCTACCAGAAAACACATAATTGGGGTGCTATGAAGGCTGCTTTGTGCTGTGAGTAGGCATGTGAGCTTGAGGGGTTTGGGAGGAGGGAGTTGTGGTGACTGTCCAGAGCTTGAAACACCTCCATCGAGAATATCCAGTTTCCTATATGTGATTCCCAGAACACAAGCTTGGGATGTGGCTGAGTTGGTAAAGTACTTGTCTAGCACGCATGAATCCCTGAGTTCTATCCTCCAACACTGAATAAACTGGTTGTGGCAGTCCACACCTCATCAATAGGAGGTAGATGCTACAGGGTCAGACATTCAAGGTTATCCTCAGCTCCATTGTGAGTTCAAAGCTAGCCTAGACTACATAAGACTGTCTAAAATTTTTTTATTATATATATATGTATATATATGTCCCAGAATCTGTACTTGATTTGCCAAAATGGGTAAACCTTACCTGTAATTTGAAATGACAACGAAGACAATTTTGAACAAATTTATTTCCAAGAGTACATTATATAGTGCAATGGGATGCATTTTAATTGGCATACACAGGTTTTTATAACCTGAGTGGGAGGGAACATATTAAAAGGTTGCTCCTAGAAGTTGAGCTTAACCATCATTATGCCTCAGAATCCTAAGCCAGCCAGGCACAGTGGTGCATAGTGAGACAGGATTGCTTGAGGCCAGAAATTTGGAACCAGGTTAGCAGCAAGACCATGCCTCCAAATGAATTAAAACCCTGAAGCTAAGAATCCTCACAAAGCTGTCTTACAATGGTATGCACAAACCAAGTTATTGCTTTTACTAGCTGGCTTGGGAAGCTGCCTGCTTTTGCTATTTTGAGCCCTATTTCTGGTTCCACCTGTGGAGAAAGGCATCTCCTACACATGGAAGGTGGATGCAGTCTCTGCAAGCCTTTGTTTTGTGCAAAGCCAAGGTTTGAGTTAGTAATACACCTGCTTTTAACTGTTGTTACTAGTCTTCCTGGGTATGCTGCACCCACACTGGGTAGCAGTGTGTTTTAGGACTGAGATATCACTTAAGAGGAAAGGGTGAGTGTCCTTTGACTCAAGGTCCTCAGCACCCAGTTGGAAACATGGTGAGCAGCTGAGGAAAACATCCTTACAGTAAAAGGCTTTTGATAAGAGATGAGTGGGCCCTCAGAAGTGATGATGGGCCTTGGGGTGTGGGGACATTTCTGTGAGGAAAGAACTCCTGGCAGGATCAACCACAGCCACCTAGGTCCTTTGGAAGTAAATGTAAAAGGCAGAGCCCTAGATTTGGATGTGTTCCGAATATATTCAATCTAAAGCAGGCCTGCCTGTCATCTACAAAGGTCACACCTCACAATTGCACAGTTGAGTTACCAAAGGAAAAAACTGTAATGTTTTAAGTTTAGAATTGTGTTGGGATGCAGTCATAGCAATCAATAATCAGTATATTAACAATATATTTTGAGATTGTAATTCCTGAGTTCCATTAGTGCTGTGTGTGTGTGTGTGTGTGTGTGTGTGTGCATGCGCGTGTGTAAGGGGGGAGGTATCAACCAGGGTTTCATACATGCTACACCCACAGCTCAGTGACTTTTTGTTTGTTTGTTTTTTTGGTTGATTGTTTTTTGAGACTAACTTTCTTAACCAGCAATTCATGTACCAGTTAGGTGAATGTAAATGGATGGAAATTTATAGGTGAACATCTCATAGTTAGGGAAAACAACTGCCCAGCTTTCATGGAGAAATGTGGCCCGTCCTGACTCTGAAATGCTGAGCAATGGTATAAATTGAGACTGATAATCTCTGCATCATGGTTTTATTTTGAGACAGCCTCTCTGTAGTCCCAGCTGATCTGGAATTCACTATGCAGACCAGGCTGGCCTAGATCTCAGAGATTAGCAGTGTGTTAAGTGCTATAGAGAGGTCCCTTCGAGAACCCATGTCCCTCTGTAATGCACTAGTGGTTGGTTTGAATTCCTCAGATTTTCTTTTTTTCTCTGTCTCACCTCTTCTGGTTTGGCTGTTTATTTCTGTTTGTTGAGTTTTGCTATATAGCCCAGACTGTCCTGGTACTATATATACCATACTGGTCTCCAACTCACAGCAGTCCTCCTGCCTCAGCCTCCTGAATGCTGGGATTATCAGCTCTTTCTCTATAACACTGTCTGAATGTGTTGCTGGGTGGCGTCCACCATCTGCTCTGGTTCTAAGAATTGCCAACTTTCTCTTGTTAATTTTTTTTTTTTCTGTCTTTTTGAGACAGGGTCTCCCTGTAGCTGGCCTGGAGCTCGCTATGTAGACCAGGCTGGACTTGAACTCATAGAGATCCTCCTGCCTCTGCCTCTGCCTCTGCGTCCTGAGTGCTGGAACTAAAAGTATGCACTACCACACCTGGCTTCTTTTTTTTAAAAAAATTTCTTTATTTTATGAGTATCACCTGCATGTATCAAGTATACCCATGTTATACAATACCTTCAGAAGTCAGAAGAGGGCATCAGACCCCTGGAACTGGAGCTATAGACAGTTGTTAACTGCTAGGTGGGTGCTGGGAACTGAACCTGGGTCCTCTGCAAGAGCAGCCAGTGCTCTTAACCTCTGAGCCATCTCTCCGGCTCCAGAATTTTCTTTTAACATTTCCAAGCAACTTCATGTTGAGAGTCACCTGTAGATGAAGTCTGATGACATGGCACCTCCATAACATGCTGCTTTTCTGTGTTAGGATTTTAATTCCCTGTTGATTGTTCTATGGATGTCACCCTTCCTATGGTCGGAGGGTGTCAAAGGTTTCCTGTCTGGATTTTGTAGTGTGGCTGTGAACATTCCTGCTTTCCACAGCACAGTGGCTTTGAGCCTAGGGCTTTCTTACCCCGAGCTTCCTGCTCACATCTGGGTGGCCAAAGAACCTTTATTTTTCTTGTTTTGCGTGTATGTACTTGTTGGTGCAAGTATGCACATGTGTGCACGTGTGGAAGCCAGAAGTCAATAATGGGTGTCTTTCTCAATAACTCTACACCTTACACCTTTTTTTTTTTTTAAATTAGGGTCTCTCTATGTATCTTTGACTACTCTGGAACTTCCTGTGTGTAGACTAGGCTGGCCTTGAACTCACACAGATCCATCCCTGTCTGCCTCCTTAATGCCACCACACCCAGCTCATCTTTAATTTTTTGAGACAAGGTCTCTCACTGAACCTGGAGCTAGCTGGTGGCCAGCGATCTTCGAGGATCTGCCTATCTCCAGTGCAGAACAGCAGCCATGCCCAGCTTTTTACGTGGGGACTGAATACAGTTCTCAGACTGAAGCAGTTGCTTCATCTGAGCCATGTCCCCAGCCACATCAATCTGCACTGTTTACAAGTGCCCAGGAGATACCATACTGCATGTCTAGGCCCTAGCCTAGTGCCACAGCCCCCAAACTCGCAATCCCACAGGATGTGTGCGTGCTTGTTTGCTGTACTAGGCAAAGCAAAAATCATTTGCCAGAGTCGTACATATTTCCACTCCAGGCGGCCATAATGAAGTGTCATGCTTCAGTGTCATCTAACTTTAGTATTTGTGCCCAGCTCCTGTGTGTGAGGTGGCATCTCCTTGAGCCCAGCTCCTGCATTTTGGTTTTTAGTCTTTTGGCAATGTGAGGAGGGGTTTAAAAAAATCTATTGTGAACCTTAATCTGTGCTGGTTGTGTATGAAAACCCCTTTTCCCCTCTAGCTTTTCTTCATTTGTGTGTGTATGAGAGAGATGTATGCATGTGTGTATACATGTCTGTGCAGGTGCATAGCCTCATGAACATGCAAGGCTAGAGGATGACATCCAGTGTCTTCCTCTGTTATGCGCCACCTTATTCCCTTGAGACAGATTCTTTCCCCGAACTTGGAGCTCAGTTGTTTGGTTCAGCTGGCAGTCAGCAAGCCAAAGACCCTCTTCCTGTCCTCTAGGTCACAGACACACACTGCCATGCCTGGCTTTTTCATGTGGGTGCTAGGGATCCAGACTCAGGTCCTCATGCTATTCACAGCAAGCACTTTACACACTGAGTCGTCTTTCAAGTCCTTCACTTTGTTCTTCATGCTGTTAAACATGCAGAGCCTGTCAGATGTGTTGCTCACTTATGGTTCATAGGCTTTGTGTCTTAAGGTTTTTAATTATGTTAACATGCAAAGGAACGGGTTTCATGATGGCATTTTCATACACACATCATTTTACCTTGCTTTCATTCATCAGCCCCCTCCACCTCTCCATGACCCCACCCTCTGTTGGTGATTTCCTTCCTCCCCACAAATGGTCACCTTCTGCTTTCATGTCACATGTATTCCATTACAATGTTTCCTGTTCCTCCCTTAGATCTCTTCTTCCTGTCTCATGGGCCCTTTTCTATTTGGTCACACACACACACACAGTTTAAATTTCAATTTCACATATGAGGGGAAATGTATTATGTCTTTCTGAGTCTAGCTTATTCCACTGTTTA
>NW_008337291.1:432222-432344 GCF_000622305.1 Nannospalax galili
TTTTTTTTCTCATTCTTTCAGCTGTCGCTCAGTGGTAGAGTACTTGCTTAGCATGTACAAGGCCCTAGGTTTGATCCCCAGCACCACCAAAAAAAAAAAAAAAAAAAAAAAAAAAAACAGGC
>NW_008337291.1:432361-471990 GCF_000622305.1 Nannospalax galili
CCTTCTAGTAGATTGCTTTTTTTGTTGCTTAGAATTTTAATTACCTATAATCCTGTTCATCAATTCTTGGGATTTCTTGTGCTACTTTTTATTTTTAAAAACAATCCTTGCATGGGTCTCTTATCTTGAGGATTTTAGGATTTTTAAGGCCTATACTTTTGTCTAGCAATTTCAAAGTTTCAGATCTTATGTTAAGAGAGAAAAAAAAAAAAGTAATAGAGCAGTTTCTTTCCGGGTCCTTGAAAATCAGAATGCTAGTTACACCACAGTGGAGGGTCAGTGGAACCACCCTGTGCAGAGAAGAGTCCATGCCATTGGGACCAAATAGGTCCCAGCCCAGGTTCTGAGCCTTTGGGTTAACTTGGGTACAGCCAGATGCTCCCTCACCTCGAAGGCTACAGTCCCAGAATAGTTGAGAACGTTTGGGAGATTCACACTCTAAAAATATTTCCATTTCTCATGTGGGTAAGATAACGCAGAAGAGTGACAGTGGGTTACTAAGAATGTAGCTCCTTCCTTATGTAACTCTGGTAAAAATAAAGCCTGATCTGGGCCAAAAAAGGGTTGAGAAAGAAGAGGGTGAATAAATGGTCCTGGCAAGTCATTGTTTACAGACTGGTCAGGGGCTAGGGAACTTGGAGTTGTGGTCAGGGTCCATCACTTGATCTCCCAGTCCCTATGGCTACTGGCAGAAACCACCTCACTATCTCTTAATCAAATGTGTCTAGTGTCAGCTGATAGAAGACAGATACAGCAAAATGGCCCACTCCCTGTTGCACAATGACACACTGGTAACACTGGAGCTCATGGATGCTGGGATAGGCCTTAGTACCTACAGTGAGGACCACTGGGTAGGGCCAAGCTACTACAGGACACAGAACCTCGATAGCACTGTGGATGGTACCTCACCTCTTCCAGCCACTGCCCCTCAGGGTCTCAGTGGGAGTCCAGGGCACCCTTCATGCCCACCTCCATGCAATGTCCCTGTTGTCACTGCTGTATGTTAAGACGCCTGCTCTCTGCTGGGGTTACTTGCTGTGTAGCTTCCTGACTGAAATTCTTATCACCGACCTGGAGAGTAGACCTCTTCCTCTACCAAACCCCCCTCCCCACAGCCTATCTGCCATAGGACAGGGGCCTGCAGGCTGCTTCAGGGCCTGAAAAGCTAAAAGTACTCTGGGCTCTGCCCCCAGCTTCTGTGTCAGTGCCTTCTCTTAATAACAACCCCTCATCACCCCTCCATGTGGACTCTGCCTTGGGTGTAACTCCTTCCCCCTGAAGCCTTCTGGGACCCAGAAGGGAAATTGTGCATATCAATTATTGTGATGGTCAACTTCCCTGGACTGAGAAGTAGCTAGGAGACTGGTGACACACAGCCCTGGGTGTATCTAGAGGAGTTTTACAGAAAAGCTGAAGAGAAGAGCCCAACTGAGCATGAGGGGCATCATTCCGTGATCTGTGGGCACATTCCTTCCCTCTTCCTCTCTCTTTCACTGGCTATCGGGTAGCATGTGAGCCTCTGCCACACCCTCTTCTCCATGGTAGACTGAGACCTCTGCTACCATGGGCCCTAGATCCTCCCTGAGATGCTTTACAAACTGGTCAGGGGCTGGGGAACTTGGAGTTGGATCGGGTATCTGTCATAGGAATGGAAAGTCTAACATAAAGGGTAAAAGACAGAGGATCTGGGAAGCCATAGTCTTCAGACACTGAATGGTTGCGTGGCTCTCACATTAATCACTATAACACTGTGCCATAATAGTTTTGATTTCCTTTTTTTTTTTTCTTTTTTCTGTTGCTGGGGACAGGATCCCAGGCCTTACCTGTTAGGCAAAGCATTATACGACCAAGCTTCAGCCCTTTGTACAGTTTAAGCAACTTGTCTTTGTTGAGAAAGTGTCCTGCAAAATGTGTTTATGTGTATGCGTATATTGCCTGCATGTAGGTAAGTGCACCCGTGTCGTGTGCAATGCCCGCGGAGGACAGAAGAGGCTGTTGGATCCCCTGGAACTGGAATTAGCTGTTAGCTGCCATGTGGGTACTGGGATTCGAACCTGAGTCTTCTGCAAGAACAGCCAGTGTTCTTAACCGCTGAGCCATCTCTCCAGCCCAACATAATCTTTGTTGCTGTTTGAGACAGGGTCTTCGTATACAGAGCAGGCTGGCCTTGCACTCACAGAGATCCTCCTGTCTCTGCTGAGTGCTAGAATTAAAGGTGTGTACCACCACACCCAGATTAACATCCTTACAATAAAATGGGGGGGGGGGGTTGTACATGTATGCCACAGGTCACCCTCTGGTGTCATTCCTTAAGCCTTGATTCCCGGGGCCTGACAAATGCTTTCTCCTCATGGCACAATCACCGCCTCTGCTGCTCTCTGCTGTCACTAGTAACACAAGTGAGTGGGCTCATGTGAAGCACCAGGGTCTCTAGCCATGCCACTATATTGACTGTGCTCCATAATTCATGGCATCACTGTTGAGCTGACTAGTCCCCACATTATGGTACCATCAGTTCAACCTTCCCCACTTTTACAGAAGATCAGGAAAGGGGCACATGGCAGCTGTTGTCTACACTTGTGTCCCTGTGTCACTGCCTGATACAGTCGGTATTTCCAAATGTCTCAATGAACAACACTAAGACCATAAACTAGAGTGAGGAAACTATACTTAAAAAGGCATGAAGATCTTGCTGAGACACTGCTTTGACTCAGTGCAGAGCAGAGTGAGGAACAGGGAACTGTCCTCAGAGGAGAGTAACACAAGGAGCCACGGAAACACCAGTTCTCTTTATTAACAATACGTTTTAAGACCAACTTTGAAACCACAGAGTTCTGTCATGAAACCTAGGAAAGCAGACACTGCCCTCGAGAGAAGCATCTTCTACCAGGGCCTTGGCCTGCCTCTGTGGGGTTTCTCAGAAGCCAAGTGCAGCATCTTAGAGAAAAGCACTGAGAAGCCAGGGTAGGGAGAGAATGGAAGCAGGGCGGAGAACCTAGCCCCTCCTATTCACATATAGACATCTGTCTACATACACTATACAGATAAATGTATATAATCACAGGGTTTGTACAATTCAGTACTTTAAAAGTACACAGGTAGAATTTACACTTCGGCATTACCAATTTTTACTTTGGATTCAAGTGAGAATTTTAGGTCCCCAAATAATTTACAATTAGGAAACGGAGGGCCTACAGCAGCACATATATCCTGATCCTCAAAACTGGAAGTGTGGGTGCTACTGCTCCCACATCATTTATAACAATTCAACAGCAAATTGGTGCATAAAGCTCTTCTGCACCCATCAGTCTGTACACCAAATTTCACTAACTTCATGATAATCTATATTCCAAGGCTGTGTTTTCAGCATCTACTCATCTTCATCAAATGCCATCCCCAGCCAGCAACACCAAGAAGTAAAGTGCATGGCACACAGAGGGCGGCCATGTGCACCTGGGCTACTCACACAGCAACAGAAAGGAGAACAAAGTGACAGATCTTACATGACAAAGACGGATGCAGCTAATCTGAGCCACACTGCATGTATAAAAGGAATACATGTCCAGGCGTGGTGGTCCATGCCTTTAGTCCCAGCACTCGGGAGGCAGAGGCAGGTGGATCTCTGTGAGTTCAAGGCCAGTCCTGGTCTCCATAGTGAATCCAGGACAGCTGGGGCTACAGGGAGACCCTGTCTCAAAAAGACAAAAAAGTATGACAACTATGAAAATCAATATATGCACTAACATAAAAGTCAGTTTAAAAAAAAGCCTTTGAAAGTATGGCTGTTTGCTCTGTTTAAAAAAAAAAAAAAAAAAAAAAAACAACCCAAAAAACATTTGATTACCTGGAAAAACAAACTGAAATTCTAGGCTTTCTCCTAGAATATTGCAAATGTTCATCAAAGTTAATTAGCATAATAAAGCTGATCACCAGATGACTGAGTAAACAGCATGTCACATGAGTAAAATTACAAACAGACTCTGGGACTAGAAGCTACCAGCAAAATACCCAGAATCTGAGTGAACAGGTACATGATACTAATAAAACTGCCAGTGTTCATACAGGTGACCATCACAGGGGTGTCCCCAACACAGAGGCTCCACCAGGCAGAAGTCTTTCAACACCTTAAACCTGTGAGTGTGGTGCTGGAGACGCCTTTGGATGCTGGTGACTCCTGCTATTCTCTGCAAGGCCCTCTTCGTGGTGCTTAAGTCGTCCTGGCAGGAGCTCCCTCATTCCTTCTGTCCCTCCCACAGCCTAGAAGAAGGAGGTATCCGAGGAAAAGGCACCCGCGAGTCTGAAGTCTTCCTTAGTGAGCACGCTGTACATGCGCTGTGGCAGGGCTTTGGAGTAGGGCGCTGGCCGTGGCACAGTGGCCCTCAGGATGAGCTCCCGGCCTGCAGGAGGTGGGAAGTCCGACACTGAGTTCTGTCTTCTCTCCTCAGGGCAGCCAGGCCGCTTCACGTCCTCCTCTGGCAGAGCAACCGCTGCAGCCTGAACAGAACCAAATGCCGAATTCAGTAACAAGTCAAACGCAAAACTACTTCTGAAGGGTGGATGACTAAACACGATAAACACACATGTCCTACATCACTCAGAAATGTATTATGTCCACTATGTGTTATGATTACTTTAAAACAAAGCAGGAAGCTGAAAACTTCGTGAGTGCGAGCGGGAGCGCTGGACAGGCAGAGGGGACTGCAGGCACTCTGCTCTGAAAAGCCAGGGGTGTCGTGGCATCGGAACTCATGGAGCTGCACTGGTGACTGCAGTTCTTCAGGCAGTGACTCAAGTCCAAGTCAGACTTCCCCGGGCCAGAAAGGAGTGCTGCTCTGAGTCTGGAAAGGTGATTTTTATCTCTACTCTCTCAATCCTTTTTATAAGGTTCACTTGCCAAATTCGAACCCGGAGCACTGGCCTTGTTTGCTGGGCAGCTAATGTGACAGCTGACAGATCCACACAGCAATGGCCACAAAAGAAAAGTATTCAAAGTATCAGGCTTTAACATTAAACTGCACAAAATGCACCCCAATTGGAGCCTTCATTTAAACTATGATCATGGTTCTTTCATGATGCCATCGCTCTGGAAAACTTTGGGCAATGGAAACATGAAGTCACATTAAGCTGAACAGCCAAGAGGGGATGCCAAATCTAGCCCGTTAGAGAGGCGGTTAGTTCAGATGACCTTATGGAGTTAAAAGTATGGGGGGGACAGGGGACGAGGAACTATGAGGGACAAAGGCCATTTTGTTACCTCATCTGAAGATTCAGTCAGCTTGAGAAAGGTGAGAAAAGAAAGAGTGATGAAAGGGAACGAGCGAGGTGGTTAAGGAGCGGGCAGTTCAAGACAACGTCAGGGACAGCATGCACTGCATCAGGGGCATGACTCCACTGAGAATACTGATGGCACCAAACCACCCAGGTTGTCGACACAGCAGACGCCTCTCGGCTCCTGCATCTGATGGTCCAACAGGCAATGTACAGGGTCATTTAATGAGGAAATGACTGAAAAGCCTCACTTTCTGAAGATGCTTTAAAAAGGAGTTCATGGTTGACAGGTTAACTAGTGAATTGAGAACAGGCATCTAGGAGTTATTCAGCTTTTAGCAAGACTGAAGCAGAATCCAGTCATTTTTATGGAAGTCCATTTAAATGTGTACATACCAAATCCTGTAGAGTCATGATTAAATTTATTACTGTTCGTTTTATGTGGGGGGGGGCATGAATATGCATATGCTCATGCCACAGTGCTCATGTGGAGGTAAGAAGACCACCATGTCAGGTCTAGGGACTGAACTCGGGGCATCAGTTTGGTAGCAGGTGACTTTACCCACTCAGCCATCTCACTGACCTTATAGTTTACAATTTTAAAGTTCTAAATATTTAAGTTAAGGCAGATATGTGTGAGATAATAGGCCAGCCTGATCTACATAGTTCCAGGCCAGCTGGGGCTATACAGGGAGACCATGTCTCAAAAACAGCAACAAAAAACTTCATTAGTAGAATTGGTCTCATGAAAAATTACGTGAATAAAACAGCGCACTGAAGCTAGATAGTTAAGAGCTGAGTTAAAAACATTTAAGCGAGCTGAAAGCACTCACTACCAGGCTAGACTCACTACCAGGCTAGACGATTAATTCACAATTTCAGGGTCCATAAAGAAGAGGACCCTAGAAAAACAGCATATTCCTGTCAGATGATAAACAACAGCCTAAATGGGAAATAATAAAGCACATTAATATCCTATTTTTATAGAAAATGTATTTGTATGCAACAGATGTTAAACGCTGACAGGATTATGTAATTTTTATTTTTCTAGTTGCTATGTTGTCAAGGGGAGGGACTGAGGAGGCTATTTCCAGTTTAGGGGAGTAATTTTGACTAGCCAAAACAAGTGGCACTCAGCATTCAAAGTTCTAAACACTTCCTATTTTAAAGCCTTTCAACACACATACAAAAGTCAGAGTAAAGAGTTTTTGCAATATGAGGACAATTCATGTCAGGGCTTAACAAGGATGCCTGTGAGCTTCTGTGTAGTACGCTGGTGAATACGCCGAAGCCTGAGAGTCCAGTCTTGGTTTCAAGCCAGAGACAAAAATGAAATTAAAATTGTTTCCTAGAAGTCTAATCTATAAGCAAAGGAAAAAAACATCAGTCTTTAGCTTGAAAAATTTAGGGAGATAGTCCATAAATAGTATCAATTTTTAGCTACTGACAAAAGTTCGGAACAATATATTTGACTTATGATTCTGAGTATCTCAGTAGTGACTATAATACTGTTAGCCCATGTGTACAACAAGGAAAATTCTTACTATGTTGAGAATAACCCTCTGAAGGCTGAACTGGGTGTTTTTAGTGTCATCTTGATCCAAGTAGGAGAATCCATATTTTAGTGTACATCATAAAACTTTCACCAGACTCCGGGTGTGGCAGCACACGCCTTTAATCTCAGCACTTGGGAGGGAGAGGCAGGCGGATCTCTGTGAGTTCGAGGCCAGCCCGGTCTACATAGAAAGTTCCAGGCAGCTGGGGCTATGGGGGGACCCTATCTCATTAATATGCTCTGATACAAGAATCACCTTCGGGTGCCAGTGAGTGCATGGAGCATACATGTGTGACCAGCACTTCTTAATCAGTAACCAGGGTACTATATAATTTAACCTCCCACTTTCATTAGTGGAGTTAATGATGAAGATAATTTTCCAAATTGGGCTGTTAGCTGAAGCCTGTTTCCATAGTCCTAAGATTTCCTTTCAGGAAAATCTCCACTATTACCAGAGAAATTAGATTTATAATTTAGGCTGAGCTGTGAAGTCACTTCGAAACACCTGGGGTTTAAAGATGGTAAAACTGAGCTCTATTCTAATTTGAAAGCTGTAAACATGTTTTACTATAGCAGAGCTCTATGCCTTGCTAAATGAGTCCCTTCTAGCTTCTAGAACAATATATCTAAAATCTTTCTGTTTTCCAAAATTAAGGTTTAGAATATATATCATTTTACTTATGTAGAAAATCTCAAAATCATAGAAGTCCTGTTTCTTTCCAACAGCTGTATGGGACTCATGCCATACTGGGCAAAGTGGGCAGTGCTAACAGCCAGGAAGGAATTTCACATACCCGCTGGGCGTTCACAAACAGCTTATGGATGATGCGGCCAGCGTGTCCTCTTCCTGCCCCAGTGACTGACACTTCAGGCTGCTCTAGCAGGCAGCTGACAAACCTAGCAGAGGAAAAGTGGAAAAAAATGAGGCTGTTTAGGCAGTTAGGGCTGCATCCAGGGTGGATCCTGTTGGCAAATCCTTTTAAACCCATCCGTGCTGATGCAGAAACTTCATAGGAAATTTCATAGAACATGACATTTAGGAATAAAATTAACACAGCTGACAGTCTTAAAGTTTTTTCAACTGTTTTCATAAAAAAATATTTAAAAGCCTCTATCATCAAAGTGTAAGAAAAGTATTCATGGCATGTAATGTGTACAATCCTAGAACCCAGGAGGGATAGGTAGGAGTATCAGGATCAGGCATTCAGGGTCATCCTTGGCTACATGGCCAGTTTCAGGCCAGCCTGGAATACATGAGATCCTTCCTCAAACAACAAATAAGTAAATAAAAGGAGGGGTGGGGAATGCATCAGTTGGTAAAGTGTTTGCCTTACAAGCATGAGAACCTGAGTTCAATGCCCAGAACCCAACTAAAAAAAGCCAAGCACTGTAAGCATGCTTGTAATCCCAGTGCTGGGGAGGCAGACAGAGGAAGATCCCTGGTGTTCACTGGCCAGCCAGTCTAGCCTCATCAGTAAGCTCTAGGTTTGGTGAGAGACCCTGTCTTAAAGAAGTCAGACAGCACTGCTGGGATAACACTGAAGTTGTCCTCTGGCCTCTTGTAACACATATGCATGTGCACACATAAAACTCAGCCTGTGGGTCTGGAGAGATGGCTCAGCAGTTACCACTACCGGCTGCTCTTGCAGAGCACCCAAGTTCAGTTCTCAGCACCCACACAGTGGCTAATAACCATCCATAACACTAGTTCCAAGGGATCTGATGTCCTCTTTTGGCCTCCATGGGCATTGCATGCATGTGGTGCACTCACATACATGCAGGCAAAACATTCATACACATAAATTAAAATTCAATCTATTTGCTTTATACTAAAAGCTTAGAAAATATTAAGTATAAGATTTTATAAAGCTCTTTGGACATTCAAACCCAAGTTCTATTTATTCAGCAAAGCAGTAACAGGTATTTCCTGGTTTTGTTTTTGAAGGAATGTGAATGTGCTTAAATATGTTTTGCAGTGTTGCCACAGTAAGCTGAGCCACTGGGTACTGGAATCACTTAACATGGGCAAACGTGAGAATGGGAGGAAAGGCAGAGCCCTACATGGTCTGCTCAGTGGTACATGTAGCTATTTGAGAAATGAATCCCTGAATTAGAACTGCTTATTTGAAGGACTTTTCAATGGCAAAGTGAGCTGGGCAAAATTTTCATTCAATGAAAGATACAAAATTCATACAGCTTCTTAGTGAAAGCTGTAGCAAATACTTTGTCAAATATCATGGCATCAATAATGCCTTTTTCTCATGGAAAAGTAGATGAGAATGGTAAAATTGTGACATTCAAGTCACTAGACAAGCTAGTTCAGAAACACTTTTTTTTTTGTCTTTTTGAGACAGGGTCTCCCTGTAGCCCGAGCTGTCCTAGAACTCACTATGTAGACCAGACTGGCCTGGAACTCACAGAGATTCTCCTGCTTCTGCTTCCCAAGTGCTGGGATTACAGGCGTGCACTACCCCGCCTGGCCTTTTTTTTTTTTTTTAATATTTTTTGAGGCAGGGTCTCCCTGTAGTCCCAGCTGACCTGGAATTCTCTATTTAGTCCAGGCTGGTCTTGAACTCATGATCATCCTGCTTTAGCCTCTTGAGTGCTAAGATTACAGGTACCAAGATTAAGGTACAGCTACCACCAAGTCCAGCTAAATTTACATTTTGTTGTTACTTATTTCAACTTTTCAATTAAGGAATGAATCTTTCTTAGCACCTCTGATAAGTGGTCATTTAAATGTTGAACAAAGGCATCATGGGGTCTAGGAAGCGAGATGCAACAGGGTGCTTAGGAGCAATGGATTTATAGGCTCATGTGTTGCTTTTAACAGAAAAAAAATTCTTTAAAAACAAATTTTTTTACACTTTTTCCTAATTTTTTAAAATTATTTTTATTTTATGTGTATAGGTGTATTGCCTGCATGTAGGTAAGCACACTTTTGTCATGCAATGCCCGCAGAGGACAGAAGAGGCCGTCAGGTCCCTTGGAACTGGAGTTACGGACAGTTGTTAGCTGCCATGTGGGTGCTGGGATTCGAACCCAGGTCTTCAAGAACAACCAGTGTTCTTAACCGCTGAGCCATCTCTCCAGCCCCCAGAAACACCTTTTTACATATTAAAGCAGTATTGACCTTGCAGGTAATGGAAAAAACAATGGGCGGAGTCTCACACTAACAGGCCAAATGCTCTCATAACAGGCCCTCTGCTACCACAAGTACTTTTCAAAATAAAGTAACAAGGAATGCTAACAGATCTGCAGTTTCTGAACATACAACTACATTTTTGAGCATTGTCAGCGAATGGGTTAACAGCCCCTGCCCAGGAAACCCCAGGCACCACACCTCCAGGAGCAGAACACCCTAAACACTCCTGGAGACATTCTGAAAGTGGGAACGATGGAAACACCGACAGGAACTCAGAGCAGAGTTCTAACTCTAGGAGAATTAAGTGTCGCTCCATCTCTAGTCAGAAGAGCAGAATTCTTTCATTTTGCTGTTTGTTTTTGGCAGGGTCTCTCTACATAGCCCAGACTCACATGGAACTCACTATATATTCCAGGCTGGCCTTAAACCTCTTGCCTCAGGCTCCAAAGTGCCAGGATTACAGCCATGAGCCACCATTCCCCAGTCACAGAGCTCTTACCATTTTTCTAAGACTAGTGGCTTTTCCCACTGCAGACAAAGTGAGGTACTCAGGCAACAATTACCTTTCCAGATCTTCCTTTTCTTCTTGTTCACATTTCTCAGTTCCAAACTTGGCCTTTAGGGATCGGGCTCTGGCTATTATAGCTTCTACATTAGTAATCTGAAGGATGATTTCCTAATGGTAGAAACGGGAGACACAAACATTAAGAGACAGCAAAAATACAAAGTCTTTAAAAACACCTTCAGGGGACAGTGAGATGGCTTAGCAGGTAAAGGTGCTTGCCACCAAGCATGATGACCTGAGTGCTGTGGGCCCCAAATGGTGGAAAGAGACAACCAACCAACTCCTGCAAATTGTACTCTGCACACACTCCCCCCAATAAAAAAATGAAAAACCATTAAAAAAACATATTCAGGAGGAACACGGATCTCTGAGAGATCTAGGCCAGCCAGGGCTACAGAGAGACATTGTCTTTTTAAAGTAATCACTGCCAAGTGGGGGAGAACTCTTAGCATACTGTCAAACTTACTTCCAATTTCTTATCTTCAGGATTGGGGAAATGTAGAACTTTACTGGAATGGGCTATGATCTGCTTTATAATCTTCTTAACGGAAGAAATGTTTTCCAGACATTCTATTTTTGGAAAAGATCAAAGCCATTATTAAATAGCGCCAAACATACTTATGTTTTGGAAATAAACTATTGACTAATAAATAGGACATTTACCTTCCTCCTTTACCTTGAGAACAGCTGCATGAATCACACAAGGCAGCAGGTGCCGAGCGAGGTCTGCGGGCTTCTGCATGGCCAGGTAGTGAAGCACCTGAAAAAGACATAGATTACTGCAGGGTCCAAAAATGAAGCAGCATCCCCAGGGCACAGAGGCCAGGCTTGGCTCACAGGAAGGTGGAGAGCAGTGCTCTCACCACCTCCATGTAAGCAGCAGCCATGGCAAAAGTGAAAGTCTGCCACTGACAGCACTTAGGAACTGCACTCTGTGATGAGCATCTTCATACTTTTTTCTGCTTCCATGTTACACATGCAAATTAGGAAAGCAGAGGGCTTTCATTCTACAATGTTTTGCTTTGTTTATTTGAGGCAGGGTCTCCCTGTAGCCCTAGCTGGCCTGGAACCCACTATGTAGGCCAGTCTCGATCTCACAAAGTTTTCCTGTCTCTACCTCCCAAGTGCTGAAATCAAAGGTATGCACAACCACCCATAGTCAATAACTGCTTTTACTTTATTAGCCCATTTATTGATTAGGGTGATGTCTTGTTTAGTTTTGTGAGTTCTTTGTATATTCTAAATATCAATCTTCTGTCAGATGTGGAGCTAGTGAAGATTGAAGTTTTTCAGTCTCATGAGGTCCCAACTGGTCAACTGTTGGCATTATTTCTTAAGTGACTATTCAGAAAGTTCTTGCCTATGCCTAGATCCTCAAGTGTTTTTCCTACTTTTCCTAACCATTTCAAAGTTTTAGGTTTTACATTAAGGTCTGTGATTTAGAGTTGATTTCTATAAATGGTGACATGGATCTACTTTCATTCTTGTATACATGGATATCCAGTTCTCCCAGTATCATTTGTTGAAGAGGCTGTCTTTTCTCCAATGTATATTTTTGTCATGTTTAGAAAAAAAATCTTATGACTGAGATGCAGGAGCTTGATCTGGGTTCTCTATTCTATTGTATTGATTTGTGTGTCTGATTGTGTCAATATCATGTTTTGTTTTGTTTTGTTTTTTGAGGCGCATATCTCATGTAGTTCAAGCTGGTCTTAAACTCCCTATGTAGCCAAGGACAACCCTGAACTTCTAATCCTCTTGCGCCTATCTCCCGAGTGCTGATAGTAAAGGTATACACCACCACTTTTGGTTTTATGTGATGTTAGGGACAGAACTCATGGATTCACACATGCTAGGCAAGCACACTGTCTACTGAATTACAACCCCACGCCCACCATATTGTTTTGTTACTATGGCTCTGTATTATAACTTGAAACCAACTACAGCAATACTTCCAGCATTGGTATTCTTGCTTAGGATTGCTTTGACTGTTGTCAGGTCTTTTGTGACTCCATGTGAACTGTAGCATCTTTTTTCCTATTTCTGTGAAGAATGCCATTGGAAATTTGATGAAGAGTGCACTGATTTCTCTTTGTTCTTCCATGGGGAGCAGTCCTGGAGACATACTGGGCACACACTCTACCACTAAGCTATAGCTACAGCCTCGGAAATTGCACTGACTCTGTAGGTTGCTTTTGGTAGTATAGCTATTTTCAAAACACTAATTTTTCCAATCCACAAGCATGGAAAATCTTATCTTCTATACAATATCTTCTTCAATTTCTTTCTTCAACATTAAGGTTTTCACTGAAGAGGTCTTTTATTTCCTTGGTTAGGCTTTCTTATTTTTTTATTTTATGTGTATGCGTGTATTGCCTGCATGTAGGTTAAGTGCACCCGTGTCATGAAATGCCTGCAGAGGTCAGAAGAGCCTGTCAGATCCCCTGGGACTGGAGTTACAGTTGTTAGCTGCCATGTGGGTGCTGGGATTCAAACCTGGGTCTTCTGCAAAGAACAACCAGTGTTCTTAACTGTTGAGCCATCTCGCCAGCCCCTAATTGTTTTTTTTTTAAATGTATATTCATGTTTTGCCTGCATGCAGTGCCCATGGAGGCCAGAAGAAGGCATTGGATTCCCTGGAACTGGAGTTATGGATGGTTGTTAGCCACGATATAGGTGCTGGGAACTGAACTCAGGCCTTCTGCAAGAGCGGCATGTACTCTCAACTGCTGAGTCATCTCTCCAGCCTCCTTGGTTAGGTTTTATTCCAAGGTATTTTATCCTTGTTGAAGCAATTATGAATAGAATTGTCCCCTAATTTCACAGCATGTTTGTCACTGTCACTGGAATATAGGAAGGCTCCTTGTGTCTTAATTATGTCTTCATTTTGTATTCTGCCAGTTTGCTGAAAGTGTTTAACAGATTTAAGAGTTTTCTGGTAGAGCCTTTAAGGCCTCTTATGTATAGAATCATATCATCTGCAAATAATACTTGGATTCTTTTCTAATTTGTATTACTTTTGATTCTCTTTTAATTGCCTGAAACTAAGGGTTCCAAGCACAATATTTTTTAAAAAGTAGGTACTCTTGGCTTGGTCCTGCTTTGTTTTTCCCACTTGGTATATGTTTCATGGCTTGTTATACCTATAAATATACCTATTATGCTGGGGTATGTTCCTTCTTTTCCTCATCTCTTCATGGACTTTATCATGGAGGGATGTTAGTCTTTTCTATGTCTACTGAGATGATCATGTGGATTTATGTCCTTGAGTCCATTTATGTGACATACTATACTTACTGTTTTGCAAAGGCTGAACCATCCACACATCTCTGTAATAAAACCAGCTTGGTCAAGGTGAATGTTTTATGTGGACGTGTATGCATGTTCAACTGTATGCACATGCCTCTGTAGACCACAGACTGCTATCAGGTGTCTTCCTCAGTTGTTCACAAGCATGCTACGAGACATGCACACACACAAAATAAATGTAAAAATAAAAAAATTTGAAGAATTTAAGACTAAATCCATCAGAGTCTAGACTCTAATTGGATAATATTTTACTACTGCTACAATCTCATTGCATGTTACAGATCAGCTTGGATTGTTAATCTCATGTTGGTTTAACTTTGGTATATCATATACATCTAGAAACTCATTGATTTCTTTTTAGGTTTTAGTGTAGTTTTTAAGCTGGGTCCAAATGATTTTCTGAGCATCACTGGTGTCTATTATATCTGTTTTTCTAATTTTATTAGTTTGAGCCATCTTTCTCTTTTAGTTTAAAGTTGAAGTAAAGGTCTATCAATCTTGTTTTATCTTTTCAAAGAATAAATCTGTTTCACAGATTCTTTTCTAAAATATTTTATTATTTTTATTTTATGTGTATGAGTATGTAAGTGTACCTACATGGTGCAATGTCCGTGGAAGCCAGAACAGAGCATGGTATCCCCTGGAACTGGAGTTATAGACAGTTATTAGCTATCATGTGGATCCTCTGTAGGCAACAAATACTCTTAACTACTGAGCCATCTCTCCAGCCCCTCACTGATTCTTCATGCTGTTTCTGCCCTGACTCAGTCTACTGTTGCTGAGTTGTCCTTTTACCAAGGCCTAAGAGGCACTGTTATCTATTTATTTATTTTTAATCTGACTTTTTAATGTAGGTACTTGTAACTAAAAATTTACCTCTTGGGCTGCTTTCATTGTATCCCACAGGTTTTATGTTTTTAATTTTCATTCTAGAACTGTGTTCTGGTTTGTTTCTTCATTGCTGTGACAAAATACTCACCAATACCAACTTGGGGAGGAAAGGGTTTATTTAACTTACATATCTCGGCTCACAGTTCATCCAGAAGCCCAAGGTAGGAACTCAGGGCAGGAACCCGGAGGCAGGAGCTGGAGCACAGGCCATGGAGGAATGCTGCTTACCAGCTTGCTCCCCTGACCCCTGCTCAGCCTGCTTTCTTATGCAACACAGGCCCACCTGCCCAGGGGCGGCACCACCCACAGTGGGCTGGGCCCTCCCACATCACTCATCAAGAAGATGCCCCTCAGACATGGCCACAGGCCAGTCCAATAGAGGAAATTCCCCAACTGAGGCTCCCCCTACCCAGGTGTGTCAAGTTGACACTAGCTATCCAGCACAAACTACTTTTCTATTTTGATTTTTTTTTATTGTTGTTGATCCACCATCATTCAGTAATGTCCTCTTCAATCGTCACTGAGTATGTTTTTGTCCTGCCATTTCTCCTGCTATGGCATTCTAGTTTTATTCCATCATCATTTGATGGAAAACAAAAAATTATTTCAACTTCATAAGAAGTTTAAGACTTTATGTTAAGACTTGCTTTGTGTCCTGTGTGTGTTAAGACTTGCTTTGTGTCCTATTATTATATATTCTAGAGAAAAATCCACTGGCTGCTAAGAATGTATATCTACATGGAATGCTCTGTAGATATCTGTAAAATCCATTTGATCTATGACATCACTCAACTCAGATGTTTTTCTATTTTTTTTTAATCAAGATGACCCGTCTCTTACTGACAGTAGGTTATTAAAGTCACATACCATTAGTCTTAATCTCTACCTTTACATCTAGTAGTTTCTGTTTTATGAAACTAGGTGCACATGTATTTAAAATTATAATGTCCTCTTTGCAGATTGTTCCCTTAAGCAGCACAAGGGACCTTTATCTCTCTCCCCCCATGTAGTTCTGGCTGGCTTGAACTCAATCTGCCTACCTCTGTGTCGAGTGTGCTGGCATTTAAAGCATTCAAGACCATACCAGTTTTTGCTTTTGAAAGTAGTTCTGTATGTATGTGCTCTGCCTCCTCTATTCTAGAGTCACCACAGTTGGACAGTGTCATCTTCTGCAATTTCTTTGACGGAAAGTAGGCAGTGGGAAGTTAACTGTCTTCTTTTATTCTGTGTAATCCTTAATTTTTCCCTCATACTTACCTTTATGTACCTAAGAGGTATTACTTTTTCTCTCTATGCAGCCATACATCATTTAATGATATTTTTAGTAAATAGAAGTATACTTTAAAATTATAGTAAAATATAAACAAAAAATTATAGTAAACAATATAGTATATACATACCAGTAACACAGGTGTCTATTACCAGATATGTTCACACATGGTTAGATCTGTTCTAGTTTTATGAAGCTATCAGCACAGGTTTTACACTAGCAGCATCAAATATAAGTGTATATATAAATGCCTTGCCCTATGATGTTCTGATGGCTATAACAAGCAAGGCAACAGGACTTTATAATCTTCTGGGACTACCCTACTATCTAATGTCCATTATGACTGAAGCATCATTATGTAGCATCTGAAAATAACAGATTTTTTCCAAGGCTCCACTGTAATGTACCTTGGACCAAGGTAGCTCCCCATCCCTTTTCATGACCTTAAGGATTCCTGCCCCTAACTGCTATATCTACAAGCTTTCAGCAGTGGGAAATTCATTGGAATCTGGCTCATTTCTCTACTTATTGTTAATCTGCAGGTCTCTGTAATCTTTATCTCTGAAGGTACTGGTTTCATGAAGAGAATGTGAGGGGCAATCAGGAACCATGCAGGTGCCACCATCCTCAAGAATTAAAACCAGTTTTATCTTGTTTTTAAAAATATTTATTTTTATGTGTCTGAGTATATTTGCCTGCATGTGTGCAAGTGCACCCGTGTTGTGCAATGCCCACAGAGATCAGAAGAGGGCATTGGGTTCCTCTGGAACTGGAGTTATGGACGGTTGTTAACTGCCATGTGGGTGCTAGGAATTGAACCTGAGTCCTCTGAAAGAGCACCCAGTGCTCTTAACAGCTGAGTCATCTCTTTAGCTGGGGTTTCTCCCCTTTCACTGAACAAGTTTGAACATCACTCATGTACATTGATCTCTGTATTTCTCATTAACAATTCTGATACAAAGTGTGAGACAGTATAATGTATGAGTTGAGTTCTATATAAACTACATCTGTCTTGTCTTTGGCCTATTTGCAACTAGCTTTAAAATCTTAAATGTTAGTATCAGATATACAAAGACTTACTGAATTTCAATGATTTGCTCTTCAAGTATAAAGTTTCATATCTAAGATTTAATAATTACCATTCTAGTATTGAAATCCCAAACTCCCATTACCTTTTCGGCTTCTCGTGTATCATCAAATAGCCTCCTCTGGCGTCTGGCTGGGATTGGTTTAGCTGTTTCCCAGGCTTCCACCCACATGTTGCTGGGGATCTTCATGCGGGCACTCAGCTCTCCCTTCAGAATCACATTGCCCTTTTCATCAGTCACTTCCTCTTCAATGTAGTCCCTGGGTGAGTACCACCTCACAAAATCTTCCAGAAAACAACCTGGATTAGCTGCCTATGGCAAAAGTTTACCAAAGTCAATGTTTACTGATAAGCCTGCTTCCAGAATATTTGCACCAAACAAACAAAAAAACTATCTATAAAACAATCTGTAAAATGAGTTTGTCACATTAAAACAGGAGATGGTGAAGTGCCAAAAGCATTTTATTTTTCTGCTTTATAGAAAAGGAAACCATTTTCATTTGATGAATTTGTAAACTTTGTTATATTGCTTAGATTAAAATTATAGTATTATTCAATATTTAGTGAAACGGTAAACTGACATACAGTAAATTATACACAGCATGATTAGAAGAACACAGAGATAGAAACACTGTATTCTTCTTTTCCTCAATAAATCAATACCAGTGCTGCAATAATTATTGGCTAGCCTCCAACATGTTCTAGTCAGCAATCAAACACTCACTATATAAACTACTTTAGGAACTGAAATCCCACTATAATTTTTCAGGCTTCTAAAAGCAAACATATTACAGTTTCATTCACTGATAATTCCACAGAATTGAAGATATATACCAGAAACTTTTCAGTAATTTTACTTTCAAACATAGAAAATAAAGAGGCTTCACAGTGCCATAGTAAGGCACAGAGGTCTTTTTTTTCAACTATTCAGTACGATTAGTAGAATACTAAGGATTGGTATGGTGAGCACCACTGGTGAGAATGGTCTGTTTTAAACATGATGGCAAAACCTGTCAGGCTGAAAATGTCTACCGGCATGACCATCCCTACTTGCTGAGGGAATCTTAAAGAATCAGAAGTCCTTACTACCCCTAGAAACCATTCTTCTAAGGCTGTGCCATGTTCCATAGCAGCAAGAAACTTCCACGAGCTGTGGTGGGTCAAGACCACCTCCATACAGTGACTCAGGATTCATGCACAAAGGTGTGGATCCCACCCAGGCAGCATCACACTATCTGGGGAAAGACAGTAAGCTTAATAGAAAAGAATATTCAACTCCTATGTTACAGACTGGTGAGGACAACCCACACCAGAACCACTGGGTATTGTTAACAGGATGGATGTACACTTCAGCCATGGCTTTTTACTGAGCATAGGCCCTGCCCTTCTGAATTGCGAGGTGTAGGTACCTTAGGACACATATGCATCCCAAGCTCTGAGGACTCTCTAGTAAGGCATCCCTATACATAAAAAGGGAAAGGGAACCCCATCTTTTTTAGAATGACTTTTTTTGTTATTTTTGAGACATGGTCTCCCTGTAGCCCCCGCTGGCCTGGAACTCACTATGTAGACAAGGCTAGCCTTGAACTCACAGAGATCTGCCTGCCTCTACCTCCTGAGTGCTGGGATTAAAAGGCGTGTGCCACCATGCCCGGCTCTAGAGTGACCTTTTTTTAAAAAAAATTTATGTGTATGCGTGTATTGCCTGCATGGAGGTAAGTGCACCCATGTCGTGCAATGCCTGCAGAGGACAGAAGAAGCCATTGGATCCCCTGGACCTGGAGTTACAGACAGTGGGTGCTGGGATTCTAACCTGGGTCTTCTCCAAGAATAGCCAGTGTTCTTAACCGCTAAGCCATTTCCCCAGCCCCTAGAGTGCCTATTTTTTAATAAAATATTTTTATTTTATGTGAATGAGTGCATTGCCTGCATTTGTGTAAGTGCACCTGTGTCCTGCAATGCCTATGGAGGTCAGAAGGCGGCACTGGATCCCCTGGAACTGGAGTTACAAACAGGTGTTGGCCACCATGTGGGTGCTGGGAATCGAACCCAGGTCCTCTGCAAGAGAGAGCAGCTAGTGCTCTTAACCATTGAGCTATCGCTCTAGTCCCCTAGAGTGACTACTTTTTAAAAAGGAACCACCTTGCACATTCACTCCATCTTCTGATTAAAGCAATGATATTGTAGATTTGTAGGTGACTAGGTCAAAAGAGTTTAATGCACAAGAGTTTTGCTCATACACAATTTTTGTGTGTGGTATTTTTGAGACAGGGTCTCACTATGCAGCCCTCCAGCCTGGAACTTGCTATATAGACCAGGCTGTCTTCAAGCTCAAGAGATCTGCCTACCTCTGCCTCCCAAGTGCTGGGACTAAAGGCAAACACCACCACAGCTGGCTCATGCACAATATTAAAGGAACTACACAGAACCTTATTATGAAGAGCCAGCATGTTGCTATGGTTAAAAACCCTTTTAACAGTTCCAACTTAGAATATCTTCCTGTGTATGCATCTGCAAAGACACTGCAGCAGCACAGGGACAGACTAGAAAGGAAGCTAGAGGTCAGATGGAAAGCATCTGTATGGAGAGCCTAGAATTTTTCAGCTGTGCTCAGAAACCCCAACCCCCTTTTTGGTTTTATCCTGACAATCAACTAGCTTCTCTTTATCCACTGGGTTTATTTGTCACAAAGCAGAATAAAACAAACTTTCTGTATTATTTTAGAGCTCCTGTGGGAAAATAAGCAGAGAATAAACAGCTCCCTATTACCTTCACTTATCTCCTAGCAGGGAAGGAAGAAAGTAGAAAAGGTATTCATATTGTGCTTATGTTTAAAAAAAAAACAACACATATTTCAGAAAGATATTAAACTCAGACCAACCTTCCAAGCACAGACATGGGCTGAGAAGAGCTATAGACTGGGGAGACAGAAGTCTCTGAGGGTTAAAGAGAAAGCCTATGCCTGGGGAACGTTGCAGAATTTTAGGAGTAGGTAAAGAAGTTCTTGGCCCACTGGCCTCACCATATGAGGTTTTACATGTTTTTCTTTAAAATTTTTATTTTATGTGTATGAGTGTACTGCGCGCATGTACGTAAGTGTATTCATGCATGCAATGCCTATGAGATCCCCTAGAGCTGGAGTTGGATAGCTATTAGCTGCCATGTGGGTGCTGGGAACTGAGCCTGGGTCCTCTGGAAGAACATCAAGTACTATTAACCACTGATCCATCTCATAGCAACTAAGGTTTTTTTTTTTAATACACAGGTTGCATATCCTTTATGCAAAATACTTGGGGCTGTATTCTGAACATTTTTTAGATTTGGAGAGTATATGGATATACAAAATAAACTATCTCAGGAATGAAATCAAGTCTAAATGTGAAATTAATTTACTTTCATGTATATCATATATACATAGTATGAAGATTTTATACAATATTTTAAATAATTTTGTGCATGAGACAGTTTCAAAATGTTGAATTTTCAACTTGTGTCATACCAACACTTAAAGCTTTTGGGTTACAGGGCTAGAGATGGCTCAGTGGTTAAAAGTACTGGCAGAAGACCAGATTTGGTTCTCAGGACCCACATGGCAGTTATAACTCCAGTTCCAGGGGCAACTTGACACCCTCTTCCAATTTCTGCAGGAGTGCATGTATGTGGTGCACTTATGTACAGTCAGGCAAATACACATTAAAAAAAAATTTTGGGGGGGGGTTTAACTTTAAGTTTTCTTAGTTGTCAAAAATTCTTTAATCCCAGAACTCAGAGGCAGGCAGGTCTCTATGAATTCAAGGCAAGTCAGGGCTATAGAATGAGACACACTCTCAAAATAAGTAAATGAAACTGGGGAGTTAAGGACACTCAATCTGTACATGGACTTCTTTTGGTTTTGAAGAATAAACAACTAAAAAAGTCCTTTCTTGATTACTGGGTTTTTTAACTAGTAAGCCAAATGCCACTGTTACTTGAATTCTGTTGTATATACAGACCTATATCCAAGCCCAAAATAATCCTGTCCAGGGAGCAAATACCTATTTTTCTAAAATGCTGATTCTTCTCATAAAATTCTTGTGACCAACTAACTTAACAGTCACCTCTCTGACTTTGCCTTCTTAGGAGAAATGGTCACAAAAATCTTCTCCCACAACTTCAATAGACTAAACACTATTTCTCTCCCACCTACGTATAGTATGAGGCATATAGTAAGCACTCAAATGTTTGTTGAGTGAAAAGACCCACATTATAGCCCAATCCCTAAAAGTCTTGCATTAAACTGGCTAAGTACACACAAAGGAAAAAGCACTTGTAATACAGAGAAAAGATTCCATTCTCAACTTCTTACAGCAGACTGACTTCTGTCTTTCAAACCTAAGAAGTGAGTCTGACCATGTCCTTTGGGGTCTGAGGTAGCATGTTGCAACTATTAACAAATCCAAACACTTAAAAAGAAGGCACGGCATTCATGTCACTTTACAGAGTGTCTTTCACAGTTTCATCCCAGAATAGCTCAATATAGACCCAGAGCTCTAAAAGTGTGGCCCACCTTGAAAGACTCCATATCGGAGAGCAGACAGGCACTCTGCATGCGTGCGCGGAGGTGAGCCCCCTCAGCAGATGTTCCTAATTTAGCTAAGACCTCAGACTGCTCTTCCAGCAGATCTTCTGTCATAGGTGCTGGCTCCTGCAGAGCACAAAAGGACAAAACTCACCAGTGGTCCTTTTTAGACAAAGCAGATGATAAAAATAGAATAAGTCATTTCTGTTCTCATAGCCACAAGATACACATTTGAAAGAATTCAGAGAAATGCACAAATTTATCAGAACCTTCATTTACAAAGTAACAAATTAATAATGAAATGACTCTCAGGTCTCCTCCCTGACTGACAAGACTGCCAGTGTTTCCCTTGACAAGGACTGAGAGCCAAGAGACAGGGACTGTGGTTTAACACACATTTTCCTGCCTATTAGTGGTAGAGAAATGAAGTCTTAGTGATTATTGTATGTCATCACTAGTTGCAACAAGGTTTTTATTTCAAACACAGGCTGGAACTGCTCTAACGGTGATGATCGCTGACTTGGAGTTACAGCTCTTTGTTTTCTTTGTTCTACAGTGAGCCCCATCACTTCTGTCAACAAGCACCCGGCAAGATTCACACTGACACAGAGTGAAGGATGATCGGTGAGGCAGTATGGCACAATCCAGACTGTGGGCTCCTGAGACAAGAGGTCCATACTGGAATTTCACTCTGTGACCCTGGCCCACCATTCCTTTCAGAGGTTTGTTACAAAAACCAAGTCCTAACACATGCTTAGTAAACACCAGCAATTACAAGCAAAACACTTTTAAACTTCATACTCTCTCACTGACAAAGTATTATCAAAAAAGACAAGTTTACTAATTACGTGAGCTTCTACTGAAGCACCAAAGTCAGAGCAGAGGCTCTCACTCCTGCTATTATGGAGCTACTTTTCACTGTGTTGCAGCCCTGAAAGCAGAGGATGGGGGGAAGAAATGGAAAATTACTCAGTAATAAACGTGGATGAACCACTGATAATATATATGGATTCAAAATAAAACTATACTGAAAGGAATTACATATAGGTACACATGACAGCTGGCCATGGTGGCACATACCTGTAATTCTAGCATTTAGAGATGGAGGGAGGCTAAAGGATCAGGAGTTCATGGTCATTCTCAGGTACATAGTGAATTCAACACCAAGCTGGGCTACATGAGACCTGATTCAACTCTTCTCCCTTACTGCCCCAAAACAGAAACAAAGAACATGCTGTATTACTCTATGAACAGAAAATATAAATTTTTCCTTTTATATGGGGGGGGGGGGTGGGGAGGGAGCAAACTGTTCCCAAATTTCTAGGCTCCAGTAATATTTCTGCCTCTCAGCCTTTAAAGGAGCTAGGACAACCTGTTTGCCCTATTGCACTCAGCTTACCTGCAGTCTTTTAAGACAAAAAAAAAAACCAAGGCTCAGAAAGGAAACTCATGTTATATAGCCAATCTTATACATTAACAATGGGTCCAGGAAAATTTATTTTGCTGCCTCCTCCCCCCAAACAGACCTGCACAAGAATACTGACTGCATACTCTGTAACAAAATTAGGAAAAAAATATACACTTGGTTTCTAGCATTACAAGAGCACATTCTATAAACCACCCACAACTCATACAGTGCCCACCCACCCATGCCTCAGGGCTCCTACTCCTTATCTGGACATATTGATCCAGGGCCTGGCATACCCTGCACTTGGTCAGCCCATAGGCTGAGTCAGGTTTCTGGAGGAGATACAACAGGTAATATTTAATAGGAAGATATTCACGAATTAAAACATCTGAGTTCCAAATGAAGGAGATGGTTTAAATAGTAATCATTAGAAGTGTTGAGTGCCTAAGTCTTTTGTGTAAGAAGCTAGGAAAACAGCAAATTAATTTCCAGTAAATGAAAATACAGCATGAATTAAAAAAAAACAAAACCCAAAACCCCAAGGTTATTTTTCAAGGGGAAAGCTTTATGAAATAAAATCCCTTGAGACAAAAGAATATACAAAACACAAGTTTTAAAACTGGAAACTGCAGTATCGTCACAGTCTACAGACATAAAGGACACAGCCATCCTTGTCTATGGGTTGGCAGAACCCACAGATTCAGAACCTGTGACTATGGAAAGTTCACTTATAGGACCTAAGTTACCAGAAGTTTGGTACAGGAATGGGGAGAGAGGGCCCTGTGAATACTGAGGGTGACATGGGCTGTGAAATAATCTATACCAATGAACATGAAATTCAGAAAAATGAAAAATTTCTTAGAAATACAATTATCCAGCCGGGCGTGGTGGTACATGCCTTTAATCCCAGCACTTGGGAGGCAGAGGCAGGTGGATCACTGTGAGTTCCAGGCCAGCTGGGGCTACAAGGAGACCCTGTCTTAAAAGACCAAAAAAAGAAATACAACTACCAAAACTCAAATCAGAATCATTCTGTAGCAAAGAAATCTGAGGTCTGGTGAGATGATTTAGTGAGCAAAGGCACCTCTTGCCAACCTTGACAATATAGATTTAATCCCTGGAACCTACATGGTGGAAGGAGAGAACCTACTCCTGCAAGTTAGCCTCTGACCTCCACATGTGGGCCATTGCATACCTCCTCAGAAATTAATGCAATTAAAAAAAAAAAAAAACAAACAACAAAACCAACCAAACAAAAAACCTTGAACATCAGGTGTGGTAGCATACACCTTTAATCCTTGGATGTTTGTGAGATCAAGGTCAGCCTGGCCTACATAGTTCTAGGCCAGCTAGAACTACAGGAGACCCTGTCTTTTAAAAAAAATTTTAATCTTATAACCAAAAATATTATAAGCTTATAACCAAAAATATTCCTATAAATAAAACTCTAGATTCTGAGTGGATTCATTAGTGAGTTTTCAATGATTTTATGTGTATGAATGTCCTCTGCATGTGTTAAGAGTACCCATGTGTGCCATATTTTCAGCGAAGTAATAAAATCAATCTTATACAAACTGTCCAAAAAATTAGAGAGGAAGTACTTCCCTAACAAGAACATTATAAGCAAGGAAATCTTGGGTGAACAAGATGACTAATCAACAAAAGGAAACTGAGTTTGAAAGACTTGGTATACCCACCTGGGTGACTGGAATGTAGAGAGGCTCTCCATTATGTAGCAGTGTGAGCTTCCCATGTTGGTGCAGGCGTCCTTCTGGCTTTAAGTTTGCTGTCTCCTTAGGGCCTCCTTTCTTGCCAGTCTCTTGCCCATTTCCCTTAAGTTCTTCAGTATCACTAAGGCATTCAAAGAATTCTTCTTCACTGTCACTCCAGGAATCCCAGGATTTCCCCATCTCTCCCTTCTCCTTCTCTGTGTCTCTGAGATGGTCCATGCCCAGCTGACCCCCAGCTTTTCCAGTATTCCCAGGATAGGTGTTAGTTACATTATCAGAGGGGCTTGGTTTCTTCCCCTCATCGCGTGCTTGCTTTCTTTCAATACAACAATTTAACATCTGAAGAGAGCAGAAATAATATATAGCTGAATTAAAAGAAAAATAAAAATCTGACTGCTTGACTATGTCTACTCTTTTCCAGGACCTTGCTAAGAATTACATGGATTAATTTTAAGCAAACTATAGCAATACAATGAGAATATCCTATATAATCCATTACTACTTTAGTGTTAGAGTAAGTTCCAAGTAATACTGCCACGGAGACATCTTTACCTGTAGTTTCTGATGTAGTAAACAACATCTTAAATCTGGTGGTCCACTTGCTAGTCTACCAAATAAGAAAAAAAAGAGCTTACTTTTAGTGATATCAGAGACACCTATTTTTATATTACCAAAGCTTTTGGCTTTATTGTTAAGGAATCAAAACTAGGTTTCTATACTGAAGAAAACAGAGTTCCAAGGTGGCAAATATGATTAAAAATTTAAATTTATTTTATCCTTCTAGCTTGCAAATCAACAGCAAATAAAAAAGATATTTGAAACATAATGGTAAATGAATAATAGCTTTCAGGCTAATTAGAAACTCAAGAGTCTCTAAACCTACCCTAGGAAATAACTGGCATATAATACTTCCTATCACACAAAAAAAATTAGTCTGCGTTCAGTTTTCAATTATTATGGTGGCATCTCACTATATAAACTAAGGTCTCTACCTCTATTTTTTCAGTGGGATCCTAGACTCCCTCTGGTTCTAAATCACTAGATTCCTCAGTTAGAGTTCACTATAATTACTGTGCTTCTGTACGTGTAGTTAAGTTCCAGAGTAAAATAGAAGCAACCAAGAGAGCATTCCAATAAATAGACAGGCAAATAACCTAATAGGAAACAGTTTTGTCAGTGGCCATTTTCCATTGCTCATGTCATCATTCTCCTCCTTAGCATGGATAAATGAGCACAAGTGTAGCAGCACCAGCTTAGTAGTACTGGCATGTATGCTGAACAAAACATCCTATTTGATTACATGAAATATCAATAAATTATGTTTAATGCCTGAACTTGTAGTGAACTCTAAACGCATTTTCCTTCCAATAATAAAATATATGTTCATTACAGATTACAAGAAATACAAAAATGAAAAAAAAAAAAAAAACTACCTTCATAGTTGGGAAAACTAGGGGTTGGGATTCAGCTCAGTGGTAGAGTGCTTGCCTAACAAGCACAAGACCCTGGGTTCGGTCCTCAGCTCCAGAAAAAAAAAAAAGACCAAGAAAAAAAAGGCAACTAGCATAGTTGGGAAAACTATTAACACTTGGTTATGTATCTTTCTGATATTTTTCTATACATTATCTATGGACATAATTAAAATATTCTGTATATGATTATCATACTTGGTTATTAGTATCATAAATAGTTTCTATATTAAAGATTCTTGAGGGCTGGGATCCCCTCAGTGGTAGAGCACTATCTTAGCATTTATGAGGCCTGGATTCAATTCCTACTACCCCTTCCCTCCAAAAAAGGATTCTAGAAGGAAACATTGTAATGGATCGACAAAAATTTCCACTGTTGATACATGACATAATTTAATCTGTTGAGATTTAGGCTCTTTGGCCTTTTTTTCTATTATAAATTGGCTGCAGTGAATACCTCTGAGCCTAAGTTGTATCCACATTTCTGAGCACTTTTTTAGTAAAGATTTCTGTGGTGGTCTGAATGAGAAATGCCCCCACAGACTCAAGTATTTGAACACTTTGTCCCCAGTTGGTAAGGCTGCTTAGGGAAATCATGGCATTTTTAGAAGGTGGAGCCCTGCTGGAGAAATTATGTTTCTAGGAGCAGGCTCTCAGGGTTCGTAGCTTCACCCTACTTCCCATTGCTCACTCTGCTGTGTTTCTGATGAAAGAGGTGATCTCTTGGCATCTTGCTCCAGCTATCTGCTGTCACGCCTCCCTTGTCATTACAGACTCTCCTCTGGAACCACAAGCCCAAAATAAACTCCTTCTATAAATCATTTTTGGTCATGGTGCTTTAATCACAGCAACAAAAAAGTAACTAATATAATTAAAAGAAGTCAGGTATCTGCTGATTAACAAAAATCCTATCTAAGCAATTGCAAATTAAAATTATTACCCTGGAATCAGAAAGTTGTTTTCCCATCTGAAGCGCATTTCAAGAACAAATTCTTGCCAGAGATGTGCTACTCCCTTCAGCCCTCCATGGTAGAAATTGATCATACAAAGACACAAGGCTAGTTTGTATGTTAAACTGTCGGAGGGTGCAGATTTGAACTGATTGTAGAGAGTCTAAAGTTAACATAAGAAAAGAAGCAAAACTTGTTAACAAATTTACAAACATTAGCAAAAACTGTGTAAGAGGACTCTTGTACTGAAATTAACCCATAAGAATCTTTTGCAAAGCAAATTTTAACAATTTCACAAAAAATCTAAAATAAGAGCTATGCATAGTATACTTACACTATTTTCTGTTTTCTAAAAAGCTCTTGCTACCCAAAATATGTATCCATGCAAATGTTCTGAGCGGGTAATTATCTGAGTGGCTGTAAGCAGCACTCAAGTTTCCAAGGATGCTTTTTAAAATGAAGAGATACTTATGGTTACCAAACTAGAAATATAGCAAACCCTTAGAAATTTAGTGCATTTAAAATATTTTAATGTTAGGGCTGAAGAGATGGCTCAGTGGTTAAGAGCACTGACTGCTCTTGCAGAGGACCTGGGTTTGATTCCTAGCACCTACATGGTGGCTAGCAACCATCCGTAACTCCAGTTCCAGGGGATCCAATGCCATATTCTGACCTCTGAGGACACTGCACAACACAGGTGCACTTACATATATGCAGGCAATATACTCATACACATAAAATAAAAATAAAAAATTTTTAAATTTATTATTGAATTCCAGCTTACATAGTCTTCACCCTCTGATGGGGGATTATTATTGTCTGTTGAAGTAGTTCCATCAAACAGCTTCTCAGAAGCAGCATCTGGGAATAAGAACTGGGGAGAAGCAGGTAATGTTAGACTCATAGAAGATACTGACTTTCCAATGGTTTTGCTGTTAGAACTATGGGAGTGCTCTTACCGTCCTATCAAGTTTGGGAGGTTTTTTTGTTTTGTTTTGGAGGGGGTTTGTGTTTTAAGAGAGTCTCCTTGTAGTCACCCAGCTGGACTGGAACTCACTATGTACAACAGGCTGGCCTTGATCTCACAAAGATCCATCTGCCTCTGCCTCTGCCTCTGCCTCTAGAATGCTGGGATTAAAGAAAGGTGTGTGCCACCAAGTTCAGTTCATGTCAAGTTATTTTTACATTCTTTCAATTTTAAATTTTTTTTCAAAAATACACAGAATTGCCGGGTGTGGTGGCACACGCCTTTAATCCCAGCACTCTGGGAGGCAGAGCAGGCAGATCTTTGTGAGTTCCAGGCCAGCCTGGTCTACAGAGTGAGTTCCAGGACAGCTGGGGTTACAAGGAGACCCTGTCTCAAAAAGACAAAAAAAAACCAAAAAACAAACAAAAAAAAACCCGCACAGAATTTCTGTGACTAGTCAATTTTAGAAATTTGCATTAAATAACCACTTGAGGCTGTGAGCTGAGTAACACAGAAGCAAAATCTCTTCACTGTGATTCCATACCCACCACACCGTAATAAATATAATAAAACCTGTGATTATTAAATAGAGACAAAACTGTAATAAAATAATTTAAAAATGCCTCTGTATTCATGAGGATCTGTAATAATGTGATCCATAGATTTTCATGTATGAACTACTAAAGGCATGGTATGAAAGACCCCCTAAAGAAAGAGAAGGAGCTTAAACCTGAATGGTCAATGCATCTTCTCTAGTTACTACTGTTTGTGTAAAGGTAGGAAGAGGTGAGAAAGGGGAGGAAAAAAAAAATAGTGTATATAACACCTAGCTGTATGATTTGCATATTCAAATTCTCAAGATACTTTTTTGAACATAAAGTCTACCTATGTATGTAGCCCAAGATGACCTTGAACTGGTGATCTTCCTGCCTTAGCCTTCCAAGTGTTGTGCTTACAGTTAGTATGTCACCCTCTGGGTTCTAAGGATATATTCCTAAGATGTCTTCTCTGTAAAAACTTATTTTCAGTCCTTTTATTAATATTCCTACAAACTTATTTCTGGTAATGCTAACCAATATGCTCTCTATGTCTACTTTACCACATATTACAAAACATGCAACATGCTCACTTGTCTTTTTTTTTGAGACAGGGTCTCCCTGTAGCCCCAGCAGGCCTGGAATTCACTATGAAGATCAGGCTGGCCTTCATCTCAGAGATCTGCCTGCCTCTACCTCCTGAGTGCTGGGATTAAAGGTGTGCACCACAAGTACTGCATGCTCTCAGAATTATAAAATTCAAACCATATCCTGTTCTCACACCACTGCCCACATGTAAAATGTACCAGCTAAAACCTAAGCATTTTGTTCAGATAAATGGCAAGACATATGCCAAGGCTGGTATGGTATCTGGGTCTAGCATTCCCTTCATTATACTACTCATGAAGGGTTTCCTCTAAGACTATTATAATGAATGAAGGTTTCCTCTAAGACTGTTATAATGAACAAATTATAACTATAATTACAGTATGAACAGCTATCATTCATTAAAGGTGTGTTACATCCCATGGCAGTAGTGTCCTTTAATTTTCAAAAAATCTCACAAGGTCTTGTTAGTTTCCTCAGAGAAATGAGAAAACTGCAGTGACTTGTTCAAAGTCATGCAGAAAGTCAGGAATCACCCTGCTGTGCAGCTCTTAGGCTGTATCCATTCTAACCATACCTTTTTTAGTCCTCATTGTACAGATTTTTCTAGACTTTTGTCATAAGAACATTTCAAAAATGCAACTTTTTGGAACACTGATCTTTTGTTTAAAGTAGTGTTAAACTGTAACATTAAAAAGTACAGCACATTATCACAGGTTACCTACTACCTTGACATCGTTATCCCTGATCATTCTCAGAGAAGTACTCTTTAGACTACCAACTATTCAATATGATCTCAGTGGTTGCAGATATAGCTCAAGGTAGAGTACTTTGCCTAGTATGTGGAAGGCCCTGGGTTCAATCCCCAGCACTGCAAAGCAAAACCTCAGCTCAATCTTAGGCCTCTGCTTCTTTACTGAGTTCAAGCACCCTTTATGAAACATCTGCGATTCACTTCAGAAACACGCAGACACCTTCTGCTCTCTTCTCAATGCCTCCTTGCCCCATTTCTTACTTGCAATCTGAGATTTTAACTATTACTTTTCTTCTTCCCACTAACTAGTAACAGTCTCTGAATGTGAAGACTGTTTACTCCTCGTGCACCCAATCCAGCAACTGCAAGAGAGAAGGGACTGAATAAATCAATGAACACATGCTTATGGAAATACATATAAAAGGTAAGACAGGCAGTTACCAAGAGGATGGTATTGAGGACATCATTATTCAGTGGTGACTCTTCACCTCTGTGTTTCCGTATTTTCTTCTTTGCAGTGTGTACCATATTTGAAACTGATAATTTATGAATTGGAACTGGTGCTGGCTCTGTCAGCTTTGACAAAGCATGAGTTATATCGGCAACTTCTGTAAAGTAGAAATGATTGCAAATTATATCACAAAATTAACAGGAAAAGTGATGAGTAAATAGATGACATTTACATGTTTTAATTCTTCTTTACACAAGTATTATATCTTCTCAGAATTATGAAATTACAAAATTGTAACCCATGTTCAGCTTTACATGCAAGCATGGGGTGTCAAGATATCACAAATTATTTCTTCCCAGGAGAAAGCATCTAAAACACTGCTTTTCAAAATACATTATTATTACTTTTTAGGCAGATAAAGAATTTATTACATGCATTTGATGTCTTAACAAGTTCTGGGTATAGCCTGGAGAGAAATGCCAGCTATGCAGTCCATCAAAACTTGCTTTTCCAACTTAATTCAAAGTGAGAAAAGCAGATGAAAAGTTGCCAAGATATATGCCAAAGAACAAGAGCAAAACTTTCCAAAGAATGCTAAGTAGCAAAAGTAGGTCACCTCTTCCTTCTTCTTCAAATGTAGATCGTCCAAGAATCTCATCTGTTGATTCCTTTCGACGGCAAATTTTTAAAAATTCAGTGACAAAATCACCTACACAGAAAAAAAAAAAAAAAGTGTTACTCATTTTTGACATTTAACTGAAAGAAATTAATCCAATAAAGTGTCTTTCCATGAAAACTATGGTTGGGGGAAAATTCATTTTTCCACTGAAGAAGATAAAATTTAATACTATTTTGCAAATGGACTTGCTCTTCCTATCTCACTGGATATAAAAATTTTACTTAGACTTCCTTCTGTTCTTGAAGCCCATCCTTTTCCTTGAACTAACCAACCCATTACTAATCTCTAGAGTGTTTTCCCTTTGTTAAGAAATCATCTTTTTTTTCTTTAAGTTTTTTTTATTAATTTAAAAATTTTATGCATATGAGTGTTTTGCCTATGTAAGTGCATGCAATGCATGCAGAGGCCAGAAGAGGGTGTCAGAGTCCCCTGAAACTAGAGTTATGGGTAGTTGTTAGCTACCATGTGGGTGCTGGGAACCAAACCAAGATCCTCTGGAAGGGCAGCAGGTGCTCTTATCAAGTGAGCCATCTCTCTATTCCTCTTATTTCTATTTCTGAAAAAAAAAAAAATTTCTTCTACAATGGAAGGAAAACAATATCTACTGCATATTACTAAACTTCCAGCAGGTTTCATTGTGTCCAATATCCATTATTAAATAATAAAAGTGATAGTATTATTGTATGCAATAATCTTTTCTATTACCCTACAAGAATTCTGATTTTATTTTAAAAAATACAAATTAAAAATAAACTGTAGGGGCTGGAGAGATGGCTCTCAGTTAAGAACACTGACTGCTCCTACATAGGACCCAGGTTCAGTTCCCAGCACCCAGTGACTACCAATCATCCACAAACTCCAGTTCCAGGGTATCCAATGCCCTCTTCTGGCTTACAGGGGCACTGCATGCACCTGGTGCACTTATATACCTGCAGGCAAAATACTCATACACATAAAATAAAAATAAATTAAAATTTTAAAGAAAATTAGAGCCAGGCATGGTGGTACATGCCTTTAATCCCAGCACTCAGAGGCAGAGGTAGGTGGATCTCTATGAGATCAAGGCCAGCCTGGTATACACAGCAAGTTCTAGGCCAGCTAGGGAAAACAAACAAAAACAAAATGTTAAGGATGTTCCCAGAGGATCAAGAAATCATGTAGCAAGAGACTATTCTATCTTTGATTGCATATTTATGATATATTTTGTGTTATGATAGAGGGAAAAAAAGTGGTTTCCTGTGTTTTAAAGAGCTACAAAGAGTTGTTTGGGGCTGGTATGGCCTGATGACCTGAGTTCAATCGCAGGGACCCACACAGTACAAGACAAATGACTTTTGCAAGCTGTCCTCTGATCGCCACAGTAGCGCCACGGTATGTGCATGCCCTCAAGCACAAATATGTGTAATAATTTTTTTACATTAAAAGCTGAGCATAGTGTTGCAAGCCTTTAATCCCAGCACTTGGGAGGCAGAGGCAAGAGGAAAACTGATCAAGGCCAGCCTGGTCTACATAGTGAGTTCCAGGCCGGCTGGGGCTACAGGAAGACCTTGTCTCAGGAAGACCAAAAAAAAAAAAAAAATTAGGATATCAAGTCTTCTGTAATTATTACAAAGTCAGATGAAGAATAAGGTATTAAGTAATTTAGTAATCAAATTTAATAATGTGATAAATCAGTTACTAAACAACAGAAAACACTTATGCAGTTTTTATATATAGGCATAGTGTTACAATGTTCAGTGTGACCCACATACACAGGTATATAACTTCCCTTCATCATCCTAATTAACCCATGGGGTGTGTATTAACTGAATCCGTTTTACTGACAAGAGTGCTAAGGTTTCAGGTAATTAGGAAACTTGCTCTAACTGGTGGATGTAAGTGGGCCTGTTCAACTCTGAAACTCTTGTTATTGATACTATGTTGTCTCTCTAAGGCCCCAAGCAAACTTGCAGAGGGCAGAACATTTTCTCCACTGTCAGGTACCATAAATGTTGAATGTTAACTGCCATTTATTGCCACTTACTGCCACTTGATGAACAGCATATAATGAATAAGAATGTTAAAAAGCATGAAATTCTCAAAGAATAAAAATATATTTTTAAAAATAACTAAAAAATGCATTGGAGAAATGCTGGGATCAAAAGCATGCTCTACCACACCCTGTGGAAAGACATATATAAAGGTAATGGGTTGAGAAGACTTACAAAAACACACCTATAAAAAAATGGGGGGGGGGGTTTGAGAGAACAATTCCAGATCTAGAACCTGAACAGTAATCACTATTTTTCAATCACTATTTTTCACTATCTCATTAAATCTTCAAATAACATGTTAGGCACAAAGGGTGCATTCATACTTCTTTTTCAATAAAGTACCTTACGGATATGATACAACTTGCCAGAGAAGTTATAATACCCACTTCTTAAACTGTGGTCACATAACTGGGAATTCAAAATCAATCAGTCAGTCAGTCAGCCAGTCAGTCAGTCAGTCAGTCAGTCAATCAGTCAATCAGTCAGAAACAGTAAAAGGCTTCGGAATATGGAGTGATCAAAAATTAACTCAAACTCAAACATGTAATAAATTCAAGGTATTTCTGGCAATGCTCAACCTTTTTACATCGAGACTTCCCTACAGCCTTGCTTCTGAACCACACTATGCACAGTCTGCTGTGATTCCACACAATGCCAACTAATGCTGCCTCCAAAACCTCAGCTCAGATTCAAGACTACCTTATGCCATGAATTGCAGCGTCTTTACACACAAAATTTTCTTCTCTTGTAGAAACATAATGGTATAATTACAGAAAACAAAGACAATATTTTCTTATCACTATTCCTCAGCATGTAAATATAAAAGTACTATTTTTGAACTGTACTGTTAATATGCTTGCTTTTAAAAACTGTTCCTATGGGTCTGGAGAGGTGGCTCAATGGTTAAGAGCATTTGCTACTCTAGTAGAAAACCCAGGATTGGATCCCAGCACCCACATGGCTACTGACGACTATCTCTAACTCCGGTTCCAGAGGATGTGATGCCCCCTTCCGGCCTTCAAGAACACCAGGCATGTACATGGCATATATACATACATACAGCCTGTGGTAGTTTGAATGACAGATGTGTCCCACTGGCTCAGTTATTTGAATACTTGGTCTCCAGCTGGTGGTGCTGTTTGGGGAAGTTATGGAACTTTTAGGAGGTGAAGGAAGTTTATCAATGAAGGCAGGATTTGAGTTTTATAGCCTCATTCCACTTCCCTACTGCTTTCTGCATGTGGTTCAAAGATGTACTCTTTCAGTATCATGCTCCTCCCACCATGCCTCCTGTTTCCTGCCATGCCTTCCCATCATGGGAGATTCTTACTCTTGGAACCATAAACTCAAATAAATTCCTTTAACCTTTGATTGTGATGTTTTATCACAGCAACAAATAGTAACTAATATACAGGCAAAGCACTCATACACATAAAACTCCAAAAACTGTTGAGTTGGGACTTGAGTTTCATAAATATAATTCAATGAAATTTGACTTGAGATTAAGAAGAAAATTCCAACTGAAATGTTCTTAAACATACTTCTGCCATTTTATACTACATATTGTTAATTATTACTTCAAAAATATATATATATGACAGAGAATCAGTTAGGAGCAATCAGGGTGTTGCAAGTCCTGATTATGCAGAGATGCTAATCACGCATCATGCGAACTCCATCGTTTTCTATCTGCCCTCAAAAGGAAGAATAGGTAAGGTTATCCCACCTGACAGTGTATTTTTATGAAAAGTAGCACTCTCAGCATTGACAATTATAGACTCAAAATACTGATCAACTGTGCATGACATGGGTGCACTTACATACATGCAGGCAAAACACTCGTACACATAAAATAATAAAATAAAATCATAAAACATCTTTGTTTAAAAAAACAAAGAAATCCTGTTAGTATTAATACAAAATTCATTACTACTGGTAAAGATTTTGCTACATCATGTTAACAGTGGAGGTCATGAATTAAAAATTTATTTGAATAGATGAAATAAAGTGTAAAGAATGTATTGGTTCCATTTTGGGAAATACCTACAATATGGTTTTTCAAAAAAAGGAATAGAGGGGCTGGAGAGAGAGTGCAGTGGTTAAGAATGCTGACTGTTCTTACAGAAGACACAGGTTCAAATCCCAGCACCCACATGGCAGCTAACAACTGTCCATAACTCCAGTTCCAATGGATCCAATAGTCTCTTCTGTCCTCCATGGGCATTGCATGACACAGGTACACTTACCTACATGCAAGCAATACATGCATATACATAAAATTAAAAAAAAAATTTTTTTAAAAAGGAATAGAATGTATCTTACCTAGCAGACACTGGGGATTATCAGCTTTTCGAACTCTAACAGACCAATGGGGAGCTTGAATAGGATCCAAATCACTGGAATACAATGAACATAAGATAGTAATTATGATAGTCTCCAAGATTCATAACCTTTATCAAAATGCAGTGGAATAAAGGCCAGGTGGGGTCGCAGACACCTATAATTTCAACAGTTCAAAGGCTGTGGCAGGAGGTTCATTAGTAGGAGGCTAGAGAAGGCTACATACTGAGACTCTGTCTTTAAAAAAAAAAAAGCAAAATTAATTAATTAAAACAAGATCTAATGAAAACATCTTATAAGGGGAAAAACAATCTATTTTGTATCTCTTTTGGAAAGATGCTGGCTTTCGATCTAATCTTCTGCATTGATCTCCCAAGTGCCCACCACCACACCCAACTATATTTTAAAACTATATTGCCATTTGGTTAAGTTGCTTAAAAAATTATCATAAGGGGGTGGAAAGATGGCTCAGTGGTTAAGAGCACTGACTGCTCTTGCAGAGGACCCGGGTTTGATGCCCAGCACCCACATGGTGACTAGGAAATGCCCTTAACTCCTTTATGAAAAGGAAAGGTGTCTACTTCTCACTGTTTGCACCTGGAAGAAAAAGGAACTAAAATGCCTTCCTATTTCACTGCACTCTTCTTAGAGATTGCTTGTTGAAATTTTCAAGTTTTTTCCATTACACAGAATGGGGCATAGATGTTTTATTACTCATAACCCTTAATCATCAAATATCCCAAGCCAGTGAAATGGCTAAAAGTCATTTGCTGTGTAAGTCTTACAACCCAAGTTTGATTCCTAGAACCCATGGTGGAAGGAGAGAACTGACTCCCACAAGTTATCTACTGACCTCCACACATGTGCTATGGCATGTGGGTGCCTGTTCATGGTCACGTCATACACACACACACACATATACACACACACACACACACACACACACACACACAAAACAACATTCCCACACATTCTGATGCTCATCATCTGTTCAAAGCATTTTGTGACACACTTTTTTCCTTCCAGTGCTGGGAGTTGAACCCAGGGTCTTCTATATGTTTGACAAATACTCTATCATTGACCTTCTTCCCAGTCCTAAAATGATCCTTATAAGCTTAGGTCAGAAAAATCATATACTGAATGGTAGAGATCTTTCTGCTAAAACACAGATTCAAATTATTCATTCCCTTTAAGGAGCACACTTCCTGAAGCAGCAACCAAAAATCCATCCTAAATCCATACAAACAGGTCTAAAAAATGGTCTCTAAAAAAATTAAGCTTAAAAAAAAAACAAAAAACAAAACAAAAAAAACCCCCAAAACCAACCAATCTTACTAGAAAGTGTTGCAAAAACAAAAGGGCAAACTGCTAAGCACTTGGAATTTAATTAATTGCAATGAAGTTCTTAATATACTTACGAATAAACATCATTGTCCACAATGATCCCTTCCGTCAGATGAGGCCATGTTGTTGCTAAATGGAGTTCACTAAAACAAAATTTAAAAAAACATCAAATATACCCAAAAACATGTCCTCTCATTTACAATTCTACTTCAAGGAATGCATCCTGAAGAAATAACTAAAGATGTGCATAAAATTATCTCTTTTTTTTTTCTTTTTTGAGACAGGGTCTCCCTATAGCCCTAACTGACATAGAACTTACTATGTAGACTAACTGGCTGGCCTCAAACTCACAGAGATCTACTTGCCTCTGCTTCCTGAGTGCTGGGACTAAAGGCATGCGCCACCATGCCTGGTGCATAAAAGTATCTTAAAAGTGATGAGATGTAATGGTTGCTGAAGGAGGGAGAAGCACTTTCTCCAGTGGTATAGCCACTGTTAAGTTGCTCATGCTCCTCTAAATTACCATGCTCCCAATAAGAAAGAAGTATGGATGGGGAAGAGGAGAGGAAGGGGAGGGGAAAATGAAGAGAGGGGAGATGAAAGAAAGTAAAAGGGATATAACTAGGAAGAGGAAGCAGATCAGTTGGAAAAGGCAGGGGACAAGAGGGTAAGAGTGGGTGAGTAAGAGCCAACACACATTATCTGCCTGTATGAAATGTCATAATGGGGGCTGGAGAGTCAGCTCAGTGGTTAAGAGCACCAGCTGCTCTTACAGAAGACCCAGGTTCAATTTCCGGCACCTACACTGTGACTAACAACCATCCATAACTCCAGTTCCAGAGGCAACCAATGCTCTCTTATCTCCTTGGGCATTGTACTGCACAGGTGTACTTACATATATGCAGACAATACACTCATAAATTTTTTTTAAAAAAGAAAAAAAAAGGAAAATGTTGCTAGGCGTGGTGATGCATTCCTTTAGTCCCAGCACTCAGGAGGCAGAGCCAGGTGGATCTCTGTGAGTTCAAGGCCAACCTGGTCTATACAGTGAGTTCCAGGTCAGGTGGGGCTACAGGGAGATCCTGTCTCAAGAAGACCAAAAAAAAAAGAGAATGTCATAATGGAACTCATTATTATGTATAATATATGTAATAAAAACCTTTAAAGGAATATTTAAAAAGTGGTGCTATACGTAGTAACTAAAAACTGGTTTAGTAAAAGGAAGCAAGTCCATATGAAGTTGTTTTACAGACATAAAACATCACAGTATGTATTAACCAAAAAGTATAAATAACCCAAATGTCATCAACTGATGATGAGATGAACAAAATGTGATATATAGTAACTATACCTACATAATGGCATATTATAAATTCATTTTTAAAATGTTCTGTTTCATGCAATAATAAATGAACATCAAAAACTGAGTAGATGTATTAAAAGACTGCGCTATATGAAATGTCCAGAATAGGCAAATTCACAGGGTCACAGTGATCAGTGTTTATCTAGGGCAGGAGAGGCTAGAATGACTGAGCTAGAAAAAATGGCTAAGAAGCTAACAGCAGGCTGACAAGATGGATCAGAGGGTAAAATACGTTGATGCAAGCCTTGGGAGTCAAATTCAAACCCTGGAATCCACATAAGAGAGGACCAACTCCACAAAGCTGCCCTCTAGCCTCCACACCTACGCCTTGGTGCATGCATGTGTGCACACTAGTGTTTAAAAATCTTTTTTAAAGGAAGCAAACAACTTTTTTCTGAGGTATTACAGATGCTTTGTGGTTAGATAGTGACAGCTGCACAACTCTATAATAAAAATGGTGGAATTTATGGTAGATGAATTTTCTCAATTTTGAAAAATTGTGTCATAGAGATTGAGTTGGCAAACTTCCTATAAAGTCCAAAGAGCACATTTTTTAGGCATTGTGAGCCATGTATAGTCTGCTATATTCTTGTCTTTTCACTTTTATTCCTGTTAAAAAATAAAAACCATTACCAGCCAGACAAAAACTGACACTGGCCAGATCTGACCCACAAGCTACATACTGTCAAACTCTTTTTGTACTGGAGACTGAACGAGGGCTTGTACATGCTAGGCACTCACTCTACCACTGAGATATACCCCCAAGCCTTATGGTAAAAGAGTATTAAATTTCAGTTTTCATGTGAAATTATAAACTAAAGAAAGCAAGTATATTTATTTCCAGTATTTATTTCAATAGCCTACTGTATCATAAAAGGAACAATATAAACTGAAAAGTCAAAATAATCCTGTTCAAATAAAAGGCTGAAATTCTCACCTTATAGGATCTTCACAGGCACCAAATGGCAACTTGCCAAACTCTAGTCCTCCAACTTCTCCTCCCACAAGAGCATCTATATCTAAGCAGGGGAAACATTTGTTCCATTATTTGGCAAAACATAGAAATAAGCATCTACTCTAAGTTAAGGTGTTCAGAAAGTACTAGCGTTGAAAGTGTAACAGTGCAGATGGCAACTTACGGCACATTACAGCATATGCGGTCAAATATTTAAGACTTCTGAGAAGAAGAACATAAGCACAGGGGGTAGAGAGATGGCTCAGAGGTTAAGAAACTTGCTCCTCTTGCTTATGACCTAACTTCAGTTCTTCAATTCCTAATTGGCTGAAACGCCAGTCCTCTTCTGGTCGGTCTCTCTCTCTCTCTCTCTCTCTCTCTCTCTCTCTCTCTCTC
>NW_008337291.1:472129-488080 GCF_000622305.1 Nannospalax galili
AAAAAAAAAAAAGACAAGGGCTGGAGAGATACACTGGTGCTCTTCCAGAGGATCCGAGTTCAGTTCAGTTCCCAGCATCCACTTGGCAACTAACAACTACCTATAACTCCAGTTCCAGGGATCCGACACTCTCTTCTGGCCTCTTTAGGCATTTCACACACAAGTGCACTTACATACATGCAGGAAAACACTCATACACATTAAATAAGTAAAACTTAAAAAAAACAAATAAAAGATACACTTATTAGTCATTGTTTCAATCAAGCCATCCATTCTAAATTTTGCTCTTATTCAATATTTCTTAACTATTACAAGAGAATATTATTCCTGTACTTTCTCATAATTTTCTAAGAACATGATTAATAAAATTTAAAAAGATTAAGTACTGAAAAATTTAATCACCAACCTACATTCTTTAGTTTTGTTGTTGATTTATGAATAACAAATTGCCAGGTTTTTCATCATTAATAAAATTATGTCTGGTGACAGTAAATGGAATATTTAAAATTCAGTAAAGAATCTTTTCCAATATGAATGTCTTTACACTGGAGGAGGACTGAGAGGGTAACTCAGACTCTTAATTTCATCCCTCTTGAGGAACTAATAAGCACTTCTTGAAAGGACATTAAAAGGATTTATTTCTCTTTGAATATGGTAGTTTTAAGATGTTAACATTAAACTAAAAATTCCTATATTTAAAGTCTATTGTTGAGTTAAATCACATTTGACTAAACCTAAGTAAATTACTTAGTAAATATGGCTAAATTATTAAGTAATTTTCCCCAATTAATGCATTCCATTTTTCTAAACAATACCTGCAACATTTTACTACAAGATATGAACTTTTGTGAGCTTCAAAATTTATAAGCATTTTTATAAATAATTAAAAAATAACCAAAATATGACTGTACAAAAGTTTTAACTGAATCAAAAGGTGGTAAGTGCCAGGTGTGGTGGTGCAGGCCTTTGATTCTAGCACTCAGGAGGCAGAAACAAATGGATCTCTGTGAGATCAAGGTCAGTCTGGTCTACATATCGAGTTCCAGGCCACCAGGCTGAGTCTACAGGGAAATCCTGTCCCAAAAAGGACCCCCTCCCCCCCAAAATTGATAAGCAACACTGTAGAATGAAAAGAACCAAGGAATTAAGAGTTTATCTAGTACCTGATAGCACATTTGATCACCTGGTGACCATGTGACATCAGGTTACTTTCCTTAAGATTCTTACATTTTTCTAAGAAACATAACAGTATTTGTATTGCATAATAAATTAAAATTAAATAAAATTAAGATACGAACAATATCCACTGAAGTGGTGGCATAAGCCTTTAATCCCAGCACTCAGGAGGCAGAGGCAGGTGGATTTCTGCAAGGCCAGCCTAGTCTACACAGTGAGTTCCATTCCAGCTGAGGCTACTGGGAGACCTTGTCTCAAAAAGACAAAAAAAAAAATTATTATTTTTATGTGTATGAGTGCATTGCCTGCATGTATGTAAGTATACCTATGACATGCAATACCCACAGAGGTCAGAAGAGGACATCAGATCCTTTGGAACTGGAGTTAGGTACAGCTGTTCGCTGCCATGTGGGTGCTGGGAACCAAACCCAGGTCTTCTGCAAGAGCAGTCAGTGCTCTTAACCACTGAACCATCTCTCAAGCCCCGAGTTTAATATTTTTATTCACATTTTTAAAAATCTGGCAACAGAACATTAACAAACACCTTATTGGCTATCAGAATTACAATGTAGGATTCTAGCCCTTGGGCTTCTTAGATCATTAGAACTACACCACCTTGGGAAATATTTGGGGCTTGTTTGGGAATTGGGGATTAAATGTAAGACCTCACAGAGGCTAAGGAGGTGCTGTATCACTGGTATACACCCCAAGCCTCTACTTTGGGAAAGGTTTAACCTAATTAATAGAATGGCCTTGAAAAAAAGGAAAAAAGAGGAATGAAAACTTGTAACTTGAAGCTGACTGGAAACTAAAAGCCTTAGCTTTTACTTCCCTTTATTATGGTTTAGATGTAGTTCTTTCACTGCACATTAGACGTTTAAGTTATTCAGTTATATATAAAACAGTATTGGCACATAACTGCCTAAGGCTAAGGATGTACAGTATTAATTTCAGTATCATCCCTAGCCCAGTAGTTATTATTTTTAATCTTACAAATAGCCAAAGAGTTGGAACAAAATAAACCATGAAAAATATTTGTTTTCTTTGTGAGAAGTAGACTAAAAGTTTTTAAATTAGAATAGTCTTCTAATAGATGGATGTGGTGGCTCATACTTGCAATCTATACACTTGGGAGGCTGAGGCAGGGGAGTTGCCGTAAGTTCAATGCCAGCCTGGGCTACAAAGTGAGTAATAGGCCAGTCAGAGACACACAGCAAGACCCTGTCTCAAAACAAAAACAGAAAGTCTTCTAGTTATTATAAATCTATATTTCATTTCTTATTAAATGTATTTGAAATATAATACACTCATAGGTGAAATACCCAAGAGTCATAAGTTCACCTAAAACCAGGTTTGGTGGTGCATACCTATAATCCAAGCATTTGGGAGGAGGGGATAAAAGTTAAGAAGTTCAAAGTCATTCTCAGTTACATAGGGAGTTCAAGATCAGCCTGCCTTTAAAATAAAAAAGAGGGAGAGGGGAGCCGATGACTCAGTTAAGTAAAGTGCTTACTGTGTAAACATAAAGACATGAGTTTGGATCCCCAACACCCACATAAAAGCTAGACAGTGGCCATATCTGTAACCACAGCACTGGGGAAATGACAGGCAGATCCTGAGGGCTCGCTGGCCAGTCAGTCTAGTCGAAAACCACAAGCTCCAGGTTCAGTCTGTCTCAAAAAATAAGGTGGAAAGTGATAAAGGAAGACCTCTGACATCTACCTCTGGCCTGCACCCACGCACACATGCATTCACTACACATATACACACACAATACAAGCTCACCTAAAAGTGGTGGATTAAAAGCTGCATCTGTGTGATAGGGTGAACGAAGAGGCAGGATAATAAAGAACAGACTCTGTTCCAAAGACAGAAGACTGGAAGAGCATGGGAAATATAAGAAATAAATCATTATGGTCCATTGTCAGTATATGCGGTACACTTAGAACTCATCAAAGAATCACAGATAAGCAGGAGACACTATGTGTATCTCCTCCCTAGCTAGCAGCTGGTGCCTGCATGTCTCAGAGCTCTGAGGGTCGAAAAGTTACAGGCAGTCTGCTACGTGAATAAGACCATGACCATGAGACCTGTGCAAACCCCAGGACATTCATTAGATAAGGCTTTACATCCTAAACCAACAGGATGGGAAATTTGGGTGGGGAAGTTCTAGAAGAGCATGAAGATTGTAACTCTCTATGGGGTACCAGCATATGGGAAAAAGAGGGCAGGAATTTCTTGAGATCAGGGACTCCAAATTGGCACAACAACCATTTATGCCTGTTCTGTAGGCTGGTGTCTGTTTCTGCAGAATGGAAAAGTAAGAACGTTCTCTTTTGCTAGTCTCTTGAATTTGTTATTACAGAATAAAGGTCTTATTTTGCACAGGAAATCACAAAGGAAGTAACAAAAAGTACAGACAAAAATAAGGACAACACAGCAAAATGGAGCAAGCAGCATATGGTTCCAGCTGCCAAGGTTCTGTGGTGGGTAGAGTGAGCAAGGTGGTCCTGGTGGAAAGAGATTTGGATTCCTAACACCGGACAAGGCCACAGATCTGCAAGCCTCAAATCCAGCTCCTGTTCTGGTGAGACAGAAAAACTCCTTGGGAGTGACAGGTCAGCAGTGGAAAGGGATCCATTTTTGTCCATTCATGTCCAGAGGGCAATGGCCAGGCACCACTCTTGGAACAATGTTTAAGAAGCTACCGTAGGGGCCTGATCACAAAGAATAACCCTAAATCAGGGAACTTGGGGATAACTTATCACAGCCAGAGGGTTAAAGATAGTCAAGGGAGGTAGTCTAGGTTTACATAGTCAGCATAGGTTACACAGTCAGTTCCAAACCAGCCTGAGCTATAGAAGGAGAGGGAGGACCTGAAAAATGTGAATGCATGTAATTGAAAGGCTTCTTCTGCACAGGAAAGGAAACAGCCAGATGAACAGGAAAAAATCATTGCCAGCTATATATCTAATTGGGGCATCAGTATCTTTAAAAAGCTATCATGAACAAAAAAACTAAACACAAAAATGACAACTCATCCAACCAATAAAAGGACAAATGAAATGAATATAGTTTTCTTTTTCTTTTCTTTTTCAGTCTTTTTGAGACAGGGTCTCCCTGTAGCCCCCAGCTAGTCTGGAACTCACTTTGTAGACTGACCTTGAACTCACAGAGATCCCACCTGCCTCTGCCTCCCAAATGCTGGGACTAAAGATGAGGCGCCACCATGTCTGACTCATGAATATAGTTTTCAAAAGATGAAATGAAAGTGGTCAATAAATATGAAAAATAAATGAACATCCTTAACTATCAGAGAAATTCGAATTTAAAAGTATATTGAGATTCCATCTCACCTCAGTCAGACTGGCTTTCAATAAGCAAACACTACATGCTGGGAAGAATGCAGGTGGGAAGCAAATGCTTGCTCTGGCATTTTCAACTATCAGAATAGGGGTTCATTAGAAAAGTAAAAGAAGGGCCAGCAAGATGACTCCATTAAGTAAAGGAGCTTGCTGCCAAACTTGATGACCTGGGTTCAATTTCTGGAATCCACATCAGGGAAGGCAAGAACTGACACCAGCAAGCTGTCCTCTGACCTCCATGCATACGTGTATATATCCATATACACACTAAAATAAATACATTTTTAAAAAATAAATAAAACTAAAAATATAACTATCATTTTCTCCAGTTATACTAGGAAATCTAAGCCAACATACAACAGACTTGCTCTATTCACAACAGCTAAGATATGAAACCAGCATAGATGCCCTTTAAAAGATTAACGGGGGGCTGGAGAGACAGCTCAGCGGTTAAGAACACTGACTGCTCTTGCAGAGGACCTGGGTTCGATTCCCAGCACCTACATGGCGGCTATGAACTGTCCTTAACTCCAGTTCTAGGGGAATCCGAAGCCCTCTTCTGACCTCCGCAGCATTGCACGACACGGATGCACTCACATACATGCAGGCAATACACTCATACACATGTGATACACACACAAACATAGACAATGAAATTTGAATTCAGCCATACAGAAAGCAATTATGTCATCTTCAGGAAAATGAATCACTATGTTAAGCAAAATCAGACTAATCCAGAAAAACATTTCATGTTTACACTTAGGTGTACATATATAAACAGGAGCGTATGTATGTATGTATGTATGTATGTATGTATGTATGTATGTATATAAAGGAGTGGAGGAGAGCTAAGGGAAGAAGGCAGCTAGAGAGGGTAATGGGGGGAAAGAAACACTAGTTTTTCCCATATGCAGAATATAGATTATATCAATGTGTGTATATACACATATGAATTTTATATATATGTATATATAGACTTGAATACTTCTTCATGAAACACATCACTTTTTTTGGCTTTTTAAAAATTTTTATTTTATTCTTTTATGTATGTGAGTGTATTGCCTGCATGCATGTAGGTGTACCCGTGTCATGAAATGCCCACATAAGTCAGAGGAGAGTGTCAGATTCCTTGGAACTGGAGTTACAGACAGTTGTTAGCTGCCATATGGATGCTGGGAATCGAACCTGGGTCCTCTGCAAAAGCAGTCAGTGCTCTTAACCACTGAGCCATCTCCCCAGCCCCAGTTGGCTTTTTTGTCCTTGAGACAGGGTCTCCCTGTAGCCCAGCTGTCCTGGAACTCACTATGTAGACCAGGCTGGCCTCAGTCTCACAGAGATCCACCTGCCTCTGCCTCCTAAGTGCTAGGATTAAAGGCGTGTGCCACCACATCCAGCTTTGTACAATGAATACAAGCTAATAATAATTAAAAAAAAATGAATGTACAGATATTATTGCCAATCTTACAGAAACAGAATGGATTATAAAAAGGTAACTGTGGGGCTGGCAAGACAGTTCAGCAGGTAAAGGCACTTGCTGCCAAGATAATAACCTGAATTCCATCCCGAGGATTCACATGGTAGAAAGACAAACTGACTGCCACAAGCTGTCCTCTGACCTCTACACCTCCCTGCCCAAGGTACACTCATGCCCTGACACACATACATACATACACACACAATAATAAATAAATACATACATACATAAACAAAAAAGCAAACAACCCCAACAAATTATGGAGGAAAAAAACTAAACACCTTAATTAGGCTATACATCCCTCAGGCTGAGCTTTCCTAGAATTCAGATAACATTTTGTTCATTCATACTGAGTTCTTGGTACAGCCTGGCCTATTAGAGATCAATAATGACAATGAATTAGTTTGTCAATGACTAAGCAGGCAAACTGATTCTGATAACATTTTTATCAAGACCATGTTAAATAGTCTGTTTCCCATATAAGACTATATACATAATTTTTCTTCCCAGTGCTCTAAGGTTCTCTATATGACTGTTTTCAGTTTGAGAGTGGCTTCTCTTACACTAAAAATACATATTTTAATCAATCACTGAATGGTAATGCACAGCATACAATGTTCCATCATAGGAGATGCCTCATAAATCATCTCAGCTTTCAAAGACAGATTGCCAAATACAAAATAACAGTCTCTAAAAAACTTAAGAGCTTTTCTTTATGAGAAAAAAGTCATACATGCAAAAAAAATTATAAAAGCATTCCTTTAATTCCAGCACTTGGGAGGCAGAGGCAAGTAGATCTTTGTGAGATCAAGGCCAGCCTGTTCTACACAGTGAGTTCCAAGCCAGTTGTGACTACAGGGAGACCCTGTCACAAAAAGTTATACAGGCAAGGAAATTAGCAATATTACATTTAAAGTGAGTACAAGTATTTCTAGTGTAAAACACCTGAAATACTGTTAAATAATTTCAATTTCTTAATATATTTTCTTTTCTGCTATATATAATAGGTTAAACACAGTTCCAAAAGTTCTTACCTGGAGGCTGCTGAGGCCAAAAATACTGCTGCCAATCCTGAAGAACATAGGTAAACCGAATAGCAATGCTCACTGGAGGCAAGGGAGTTAAAGGGCAGCCCTAGAAACATATGCAAAGACAATACCATGTAAATGCTTGAGCCTATATTCTGATTGATTCGGTACTAAAATTTGAAAGTTACTAACAGATAAAATATTAACATGATGAAATGTGCATTTACAGTGTATAGTGTTAGACAATAGTGTGTAGAGTCTAACCATGAAAAGGAAAAATAAACCACGGAACTTAGATCCAAAGGTGTGCAACTTGGAAAGTCAAGAAGGAAGAAATTAGACCTTGTTTTTAAAAAATGGAAAAATAAGCCAGACGTGGTGGCACATACCTTTGGTGCCAGTACTTGGGAGGCAGAGGTAGGTAGATTTCTGTGATATCAAGGTCAGCCTGGTCTACAAAGTGAGTTCCAGGCCAGCTGGGGCTACAGGGAGACCCTGTCTCAAAAAAGCAAACAAACAAAAATAATAAAGTTTTTTGGTTTTTTTTTTTTTAATGGAAAAATAGCCAGACATGGTAGTATACATCTTTAATCCCAGCACTCAGGAGGCAGAGAGAGGCAGGCAGATCTCTGTGAGTTCAAGGCCAGCTTGGTCTCCGTAACAAATTCCAGGTCAGCTAGGACTACAGGGAGACCCTGTCTCAAAAAGACCCCTCTCCCTCAAAAAATGAAAAATATACTCTGAAAAGTCACTATATAATTGGCCATGTATTTGTAGAAAAGGCATTTCTATAATTTCTGCACACTGTTTCCAAAAATGTTTCCATTTGATAAAAAGACTATGCAGCATTAAAAAATTAAACCAGGTATGTTGGTATAGTCCCAACTAAAGAGAGTAAGGAATGCCAAGGGCACTCCAGGCCAGCCTGGGCAATACAGTTTAGACCCCATGTCAAAAAACAAACAGGGGCTAGAGATGGCTCAGTGGTTAAGAGCACTGGCTACTCTTGCAAAGGACCGGGGTTTGATTCCCAGCACCCACATGGCAGTTAATAACTGTTCTAACTCCACTTCCAGGGGATCTGACGCCTTCTTCTGACTTCCTCGGGCATTTCACAGCACGGGTGCACTTACACACACATGCAGGCAATATACTCATACACATAAAATAAAAATAATGAAATTAAAAAAAAAATCAGTTAACAAAAGAAGACCTAGTATTATCCTTAAGTTCACTAGCAATCATAAAAATCCTATGATCCCTGCTTCTCTTCATGTGAGGAGAACAAGACTGAGTGGGTACAGGAGTTGCCTAAGAAACTTTGTCAGAAGTGTAGGTTTGATTCCCTATCTACCCAGCTTCTAGGTATGCCTCAGGCTGCTAGTCTAGAGACTGCCCTCTGAGTAGCAAAGGGATAGGAACATGTCACTGGTAGTCTTAGATAAACAAAAACTCTTTCTGAAGTTGCAATACAGGTGGCTGTGATGAAAAAAATGAATCCAGCTGGGTGTGGTGGCACACCCCTTTGATCCCAGCACTTGGGAGGCAGAGGCAGGTGGATCTTTGTGAGTTCCAGGCTAGCCTGGTCTACAGAATAAGTTCCAGGACAGCTGGGGATACAGGGAGACCCTGTCTCCAAAAGACAAAAAAAAAAAAAAAATTAATCCAATTTTTAGACTGAGGTGGCTTAGAGAAGTATGGTGTGATTCTGGTTGGTCAACCTTGTTTGTTGGGCCCAGTATCAAATGAAGCAGAAGTGTTAACAAGGTCACTGTGATAACCTCTGCTCCAGTTCACAAAACACTGTAGATAAATATACAAGATACCTGAAAAGCAACAGGAGCAAACACAAGCCAGATAACTTTGTAGACCTTAGAAAAGGCACCCTAAGAAAACTCAAGGGGATATACGAGGCTCAAGGCACATGCCTCCTGAGATCTGGATGTGAAAGAAGAAACTGGGATTACACATTAAGCTAAGGAAACAAAGCTGTCAGCAAGAAAGCTCAAAAAGCACCTATTGCCAAGTCTGATGATCTGAATTCAATCCCTGGGATCCACATGGTGGAAATAGAATCAACTCTTTTTTTTTTTTTTTTTAATCTTTTTTGAGGCAAGGTCTCCATGCAGCCCCAGCTAGCCTGGAACTTAACTCTGTAGACCACGCTGGCCTGGAACTCACAGAGATTCTCTTGCCTCTGCCTCCCCAGCTAAAATATTTTATTATTTAATGTGTGTGGGTATACTGCCTGCATGTATATAAGTGCACCCATGTTGCATGAAGTGCTTGCGAAGGTCAGAAGACTGCATTGGATTCCCAGGAACAGGAGCCACAGATGGTTGTTAGCCACCATATGGGTGTTTGGGAACCTAACTTGGTCCTCCACAAAAGCAGACAATGCTCTTAACCACTGAGTCAATCCCTCCAGCCCTGAGAATCAACTCTTTCAAGTTATCTTCTAACCTTTAAACATGTGCTATGTCATGTGTGCACACATATACACACAGCAAATAAATGTAATAAAAATTCAAATAAAATAAAATAAATGGAAGGAGCCAAAAGACTCAGCCACAGCAAAGGCACAACATGTCTCCCCACAGAAGTCAGAGTAGGCAGGGCACTCCTGCATGGGACACAGATTGTGTTAGAGCCATATGCCTGAGAAATGACTTTGTGAGGGGAAAACCTGTCATTCTCACATCCTGAGCAAAGAAATTCCAATTCTAAGGTTATATATATATATATATACAATACTTCCAGTATGACCACAGAGCAATAAGCTTCAGACACCACTTTAAGACCTGGTTCTGAAATACAGACAGTGAGCAAAACCATGAGTTTGAAAACTACACACATCAGATAGAAAAGTTAAAATTTCAAAACAAAACTCTTAATAAAAAAAGTGTAGTTCTGAGCCAGGCGTGGTGGCACACGCCTTTAATCCCAGCACTTGGGAGGCAGAGGCAAGCCGATCTCTGTAAGTTCAAGGCCAGCCTGGTCTACATAGTGAGTTCCAGGACAGCTGGGGCTACAGGGAGACCCTGTCTCAAAAACACCAAAAAAACAAAAACAAAAACAAACAAACAAAAAAAACCATAGCTCTAAAAAAGGCAAATATCCCAATCAACATTCAAATTTGAAAAGCCATGGATCATAAATAAGGATTCTGAGAAAACTAAGAATATTAAGTTGAAAAGGAAAGGTGAGAAGTTTTTTAATATTTGGGAGTATGGCAGGAAAGATTTAAATTTGTAAGTTATTTGACTACAAATGTGCCCATCAAAAAGGAAGTATTATCTGGGGGCTGGAGAGATGACTCAGCGGTTAAGAGCAGCTGACTGCTCTTGCAGAGGACCAGGGCTCAATTCCTAGGACCCACATGATGGCTAACAACCATCTGTAACTCCAGTTCCAGGGGATCCAGCGCCTTCTTCTGACCTCTGTGGGCACTGCACGACACGGGTACACTTACATACATGCAGGTAATACATGCATACACATAAAATAAAAATAGTATTTTTAAAAAGGAAATTTTTTTCTAAGAACTAACTCTATGAAATGAACTAAACTATTGGTAAAGGATGAGTCCCTGGATCATGGATGCAGATACCAACAAGTGACTTTTAAAAGACAATATCAGCCAGGCATGGTGGCACATGCCTTTAATCCCAGCACTCGGGAGGCAGAGGCAAGCAGATCTCTGTGAGTTCAAGGCTAGCCAGGTGGGGTTACAGGGAGACTCTGCCTCAAAAAGACAAAAATAAAGACAGTGTCATGGCAGTCTCGGTCAAGCGGCAGGGGAACATGGAGGCTTGAGGAACAAGGCTGGTACCATGTTACTCACCACACTGCTCTGCCACAATCGCATTTGGGGCAGGCAGTGGATTGGGAAGCATTGGTGGCAGAAGGCGGTGTCCTTTTTTGAGAAGGAGACCATGATCTGTTGCCTAGAGATGGAGGCTGAGAACAACTCACTACTGGCTGAGCATGCTCTATATGATAGTGGAACAGGAATATAGCCACGCTGCAGAGCACATGGCCCAGGCTTTCAAGGCCATCAAGATGGCCACCACTTCTAAGTTCCCTCCACATAGATATGTTGCAGACCAGCTCAACCATCTCAATATTACCAAGATATGGTCCTAACTTGGAGCCATCACCTATCAAGTTTTTAGAAAACACTCTGTCTGTACCTGGTCCTGGAGCTGAAATTACTGTAATTTTTATAACACTGTGACCCCTTAGACCAGTGTGCACTCACATACATGCAGCCAATACACTCATACAAATAAAAATAATAAAATATTTAAAAAAACACCAGTAGTGGTTTCATTAAAAAAAAAAAAAGTGTCATAAGATAGTGAAAAAGAGCACATAACGGACAGCTTTATGCAGAAAACTTTACATAGTATGCAAACTAATTTTAATTCTCTCTACCAAGATTTTTTTTTTTGAGGGTGGCAGATGATATGATAAACTAATTAGGGATACTTTTGTTTTAAACGTACAAGTATTGAAAGCCAGAATTGAAGCTAGGTTCCCACATCAAGATATTCTCTTTAGGGGCTGGAAAGATGGTTCAGCTGTTACGAGCACTGGCTGCTCTTAAAGAGGACCTGGGTTCAGTTCCCAGCACCCACATGGCAGCTAACAACCATCCATAAGCCTATATGCAGGCAGGCAGAATAATCATACACATAAAATAGAAATGCCATAAATATTTTTTATTAATTAAAAAGAGAGAGAAATACTCCCTTTAGCCAGGCATAGTGGTACATGTCTTTAATCACAGTACTTAAGAGGCAGAGGCAGAGAGATCTGTGAGTCCAAGCCCAGCCTGGTCCATATAAAGAAAGAGTTCCAGGCCAGCCAGAGCTACGTAGTGAAACCTCATCTCAAACAACAACAAAAAGACATTTCCTTTTAAAATAGAAGTTTTCAAAAAGAGAAGTTAAGCTATGTAGGGCAGGGAAAGAAAAGATTTGAAAATGTTCATTAATATTTTCTTAAAGGAATAAGGCATCAATTATTTCTACCAGATCAGAAATTTCACCAAATTAAGATATAATTAGATATTTCTGATGAGAAAAAGAATTAAACAGAAATCAAAACATACTTGGTTTGTACAGAATTTGCCATAATATTATATACAGAATTAGGCAGTATGGGACTTTAGATCCCAGAAAGTTTGTGAAAAGAAAATCATACACCTACATGGAGTATTTCCAAAATTTTTACTTTAATTAAGAAACTCACAAGAAATTATGTTAAAGAGAGGGAATCAGAGATAATAAAAAGGTTTAACTTTATATTTCCTAACCTGTTTTTTTAAATATTTATTATTTTTATTTTATGTGTATGAGTATATTGCCTACATGTATGTGAGTGCACCCGTGTTGTGCAATGCCACGGAGGGCAGAAGAGGGCTTCGGATTCCCCTGGAACTGGAGTTAAGGATAGTTTGTAGCTGCCATGTAGGTGCTGGGAATTGAACCCAGATCCTCTGCCAAAAGCAGTCAGTGCTCTTAACTGCTGAGCCATCTCTCCAGCCCCATAACCTGGTATTTCAAATGGACTTACCTTTATGGCTGGCTGGCTTGCTCCCCCTGCCCCCCTCCACCTCCTCCCTCCTTTTCTATAGCACTGGGGATGGGGATGGAACCAGTGCTCCCTCCCTCCCTTCCTTCCATCCATTCTGTTTCCCTCCTTCCCTCCCTAGTACTGGGAATGGAACCAAGGTTCTCATGTATGCTAGGCAAGCTCTCTTGAACTGAGCTAAATCTCTGGCCCTAGTTTTTTCTGATTAAGTTCTAATTCCAAATGTTATACTTACAAATGATTCTTATTAAAAAGGAAATTCTAGCATTTTTTTCTATTTTTCCTTTTTAAAATTCTAAAACCTTCAAAAGGTAGGGAAACGAGTACAATCAATATGCACATGACTTTCACCAAGTTCAATGGCACTTACATGTGTACATGTGCATGCATACATATAAGTACTATATTTTTGGCTAAACCTTTTAAAAGTTGCAGTCATCAAGACAGTTCACCCCTTAATACTTCAGAAATTCCAAAAACAAAGACGTCACCCCCTACATATCTATAACAGTTAACGTACTCAAGATGTTTAACATCAATACAGTTTTCTAATATTTGGTACATATTAAAATTGTTCTGGGGCTGGAGAAATGACTCTGTGGTTAAGAACACTAGCTGTTCTTGTAGAGGATCTAGGTTCAGTTCTCAGCACCTACATGGCAGCTATCAACCACTCAACGACGTCCTCTTCTGATCTTCACGGGCATTGCATGTGCTTACACACATGCAGGCAAAACACTCATACACATAAAACTTTAATTTTATTATTTTTATTTTGTATGTATGAGTATATTGCCTGCATGCAGGTAAATGCCCACAAAGACAGAAGAGGCTGTCAGATCCCCTGGAACTGGAGTTATGGAGCTCTCTCCAGCCCCCCATTCATCTTCTTTAATGTAAAGGGCTCCAGTCTTTATTTTCAAGAGTCCAGACCAATTACTTTGTAAAAAGGTTCAATTTGGAAACAAATGATTGCTCCCATATATTTTTTACATTAAATATTTTGAAGGCAACACCACTCAGGTGGTTCTACTTTCATCAGTGCATCTCAGTAGGAGACAGATGATGTTGGCTGGTTTTTTCTTTCAATTACTTTATTAACTGATACATAAAAATATAATTTTATTTATGTTTTTAAGTTCAGTTTGCTAATCAAGTTTGATCACTTACGTGAGATAATGTCAACTTTAGCACCCAGAATTCTAATTTTTCCCTAAGAGCAGATTAGAGGAAACTTTTAAAAGGTGTGATAGTGTCCATCCTTCCTTACTTCCCTCTCTCCCTCCCTCCCTCCTTCCCTCCCTCCATCTTTTTTGTTCCCAGGTTTGGTTTTGTTTTTTTTTTGAGACAGGGTCTCTCACACTATATAGCCCTGGCTGGCCTTGAACTCACAGAAATCCACCTGGCCCTGCCTCCAAGTATTTTTTTTTTTAACTTTTAGAAAGAAAGAAAGGAAGGAAGGAAGGAAGGAAGGAAGGAAGGAAGGAAGGAAGGAAGGAAGGAAGGAAGGAAAGAAAAACAAACAAACAAACAAAACAGAAGCCAGGCATGGCGCCTTTAATTATAGAACTTGGGAAGCAGAGGCAGGCAAACCACTACAAGATCAAGGCCAGTCTGGTCTACAGAGCAGGTTCCAGGGAGACCCTGTCTCAAAAAAATAAAAATAAAGAAAATTACATTCTATTTATTGGGAGAAGGGGGTGCAGCAGTGCACATATAGAGGTCAGAGGGCAACTTGCAGGATTCAGTTCTCTCCTTCCACCATGTGAGTTCTGGGGACTGAACTCAGCTTATCAGGCTTGACAGAAAGTGCCTTGAGCCTGAGCAATCTTGTCAAACCTATGATCATATTTTTTCTAGAATACTATAGATATATTCAGTATATCCTGATAGCCCTGCAGTTTTCAGCCACAGACTATAACACAGAATTCAAAATCAAGTTAAAGATTTGAAAAAAAATTTTTTTTAATTATTTTATTTTTATTTTTTGTATGTGAGCGTACTGTCTGCATGTACACGTGTGTCATGCCAATGCCTCAGAGGTCAGAAGGGGGTGTTGAATTCCCCTGGAATTGGAGCTAAGGATGGAGAGATGGCTCAGCAGTTAAGAGCACTGACTGTTCTTGCAGAGGACCCAGGTTTGATTCCCAGCACTCACATGGTGGCTAAAAAAGAATATTTTTAAAGGAACAGAAAAAGACAATTCAGAACCAACGGGTTTAGATCTCAAGATTCTTAGTCAATGGTTCAAACTAGCAGCTACCTGAAGACTACTAGACTGGTAGATAAGCAATATAACTCTTAGAGAAATAAAAATAGAATCAGTAAATGTTAACAACCTGTAAGAAAAAAATAGGTAAACTCGGGGCTGGAAAGATGGCTCAGTGGTTAAGAACACTTGACTCTTCTTGCAGAAGACCTGGGTTCAAATCTCAGTACCCACATGGCAGCTAACAACTGTCTGTAACTCCAGTTCCAGGGGATCTGACAGCCTGCAGGCAATACACTCATACACATAAAAATAATTAAAAAAAAAATTTTTTTAAATAGGTAAACTCATTGGTATTTGATTAAAATGTTCATAACATCTGTAATCTATTTCCTTTTAATTCATCACATTACTGATATTAGAGAAATATTTCTATGCACTCAAATTACCAAACTGCTATTCTTATCTGGATTCCAAGTAAGGCTGGCAATGCCAACATGCACTCACAATCTTTGATTTGAAGATGTCCAGCAAGCCTGACAAATGAGTGTACTGATTTGGCACTTTTCGAAGATGAACCATTTCAAAGTCAGTCCGGACACCAGGACCTTGACATTCTCCCACATACATTCTTCGCCATTTGTGATGAATTTGCACAAATAGTGGTACCTGACTGCAGAAAAGTAACAATAAAGTTCATTAAACATTAAACAGCCACTAAAGCTCAAATTTTTTTCTTATTTTAATTCCAAATATTTAAAATCACTTAACAAGAAACACTTTCAAATCAGATTCTCATTTATTACAAAGATAGGCTTAATTCCACCAGGTGTGGTGCCCCACGCCTTTAGTTCCAGCACTCAGGAGGCAGAGGCAGGCAGTTCTCTGTGACTTCGACACCAACCTGGTCTCCACAGCAAATCTAGGCAAGCTATGGCTACAGGGAGACCCTGTCTCAAAAAGACCAAAAAAATTAATAATTAAAAAATAAAAAGAACAAAGATATGCTTAACTGTTTCTCCTTATACTAACAAACTCATGAAGTCTACTAGTACTTCAGTAAGAAAATTATGCTTAAAACCAACTTTGTTGTGAAATATA
>NW_008337291.1:488140-502657 GCF_000622305.1 Nannospalax galili
GCCTGCCTCTGCCTCTGCCTCCTGAGTGCTGGGATTAAAGGCATGCGCCACCACGCCCGGCTGTGAAATATTTTTTTATCATTTAAAGTTAGAGTTGATTCTCATTAGTCATAAAATTTCTCTATCTGAAAATTAGTGTACTCACTAAAATGTATCTATAACCCCCAAATCAATACTAACAGCACACTGAGTCATTTTCAGAGGCTCAGAGCAGCAAGAGTCTAAGTGTCCAATGTATACATTCCCAGATGAATTCAATTAGGTAATGATCTCCCTTGTTTCAGTCCTCAGACTATAAACTAGTGTCCTTTGCATGATTTAGGTAGCTCTCCAAACAGGCTCTTAAGCACAGATCTGAAGGCAGTGTTCCTAAGTGCAAGAAGGCTATGATATGTCTTACAAACAAATATACATGAATTAGATATGCTTCATTCAGGCTATGAGCTCAGTCTTGGTCAATCAGTAATACGTATTAAATAAGGCACCTTTAAACAAAAACATACATGAAACACACATACATGAAACTATTGTGAATAACAAAAATAGACTACAGAAATACATTCCCATGCAAATACTGTTACATTGGTGACTACTATAGCCTTGTATTTTTTTTTTTTTTAAAGCAGTCAAAACTATTCCTTAGGTCACTTAGGTACTTTTTGCTAATAAATTTATGTTTAGAGTTTCTTGATCTATTTGATATGCAAATGAAATAAACTAAAAATATAATAATGATTAAGCTAATTTCATATTCTTAAATAGTACATTTAATAGAGCACAAAAGTACTCAAAAATAGTTCTTTGAAAAGTTATACCCAAAATGTCTAATACTACATAAATCTTAAAATTAGATTTTGTAGTACAGCTTAATATAGTAAAAATCTGAAAGCAAAGCACAAGAATAGTACAATTCAGTCTTCATTTCAAATATACACAAACTGTTTCAATAAGGTTTTCTTTACAAATGATCCCCCCAAATATTTTATTATGTCTCTTTAATTTATCCTCACATTCCAAATTCTACTATAATGATATGCAAAGATGATAGGTACTAAAGTCTTCACAAAATTATTAGTCTTGCTATTGTATCCATAACAATGACATTTTTCATTTAGTTGGCTAAAAAAAGGTAAAATTTACTCTCATAAATTATCATTAAAAATGGTTTTATCTTATTGTCAAGGTATGGAAATATGCACCTACCAGCCAGTGTTTCCCAAAGCAATAGAAACAGAACTAAGAAGGAGGTTGCACTTAGATTCACTGAGAACTGCATCACCGTGTGCAGCAGGAGCAATCACCACAAACTCACGAAGGCCATACCTTAAAGAGAGAATCACCCTAGTAAAGAAATCATTATTGAAAAATATAAAAGGTTTCCCCATAGAAATTTAAGCCAAATTTGCACCACCAGACTGTTCACCCTCCCCAACTCTTACTTCACATGGCTGCTAAATCCATAGAAATCTAAATCTTTTTAAATTTTACTATTGTGTGTATGTGAGTACAGTTACACATGTGCCACAATGTACATCTCAAGGTCAGATGACAAGTTTTAGAAGTTAGCTTTCTCCTTCTACCTTCATGTGGGTTCCAAGGATTGAACTCAGGTTGTCAGGCTTGAGCTTCAAGTATTTTTCACCTGTTGAGTCATCTTGCCTGGCCCCCACCTGAATTTTTAAATTTCCTTGTTCTTCATGCAGGGTTGGGAGTCAAGCACAGGGTTTCATGCTTGCTTAGGTAACTTGTTCTACCACTGAGCTACACCTTAGCCCTGAGTTTTCTTCAAGAAGGACTGCTATCTTCCTTAGTCCCTCTATTTGTCACAAATCAGAAGTCACTTGCTGAAATCACAGCTACAATTAAATAACACTTTTTCCTTAAAAGGTGAGTTGACAAGGCCAGCAAAATGGTTCATGGAGTAAAGGTTCTTGCTGTACAAGTCTAGCCAGCTAAATTCAATTCCCAAACTCCACATAAAGGTAGAAGGAGAGAATCAGCTCCACAGTTGTCCTCTTACCTCCACATGCATGTTATGGCACATGTACACCAACCCATGCACACACATACACAAAATAAAAGTTCAATTCACAACAAAAGAAAAAAGTAAACACTGAACTCTTGCCTTAAATAATTGATAGTAATGTATCCAGTAATAATGTGGAAAACAAGGTTGATAGACTACCTAAATGGCAAGGAAATAATTGCCAGCCCTGATACACATGTCATGAAGCATTCTAAAGAATTTCTTATATTCCTTTAAAAAAGCACACACATTAGTTGGGGGCTGGAAAGATGACTTGGTGGTTTAGAGTGTGTACTGCTCTTCCAGAGGAACCATTTTGAGTCCAAGGACCCATATAGGACAGCTCACAACATCCTGTAACTCCAGCTACAGGGAATCCAACGTCCTTTTTGATATTCACTCATGTATACATACACAGACACACAAACATGTTTTTTAAAAATATTTTTTAAAAAGAACACATATTAGACAGGAATCACAAAGTTATTACTCTTGCTATTACATCTATAACAATGACATTTTTCATTTAGTTGCCAAGTCATTTAAAACAACAAATTTACTACCTTAAAAAAAATTTAGCTGGGAGTGGCAGTGGCAGAAGCAGGTGGATCTCTGTGAGATTGAGGCCAGGCTGGTCTCTATAGCAAGCCCAGGCCAGCCGGGGCTACAGGGTGACCCTGTCTCAGAAAGACAAAAAAAAAAAAGAAAAAGAAAAAAAAAGCCAAGTTGATGACTGTTCCTACCTAAGTGAAAGTTCATCCTAGCTATTCTTAAGTGCATTTTATTTAATATTTTTTAAATAGAGAAAATATAGAAATTATACTCATTTGCCTATTCTGTCTTACTCTCTCGATATGTAGTTATAAATGATAATTTTAACAAACATTTTCCTCAAGAAATCCCCCGGAGCACAGTAAATACAAACTGTCTTTGAAGTTCAACTCATACTCTGTTTACTGCTTAGATGCTGCTATGGCTCTGATATAGTCTGAAGGTTTCCCCAAGCGTTCATGTTCTGGGAATCTGGTCCTTTGTGGTAGTGTGTGAGCTGCCTAGTGGTAGGTTACACATCACTATGCTACTTGGAATTTTTGTTTGTTTGTTTGAGACAGGATCTCCCTGTAGCCCCAGCTGGCCTAGACCTCAGAGATCTGCCTGACTCCACTTCCCAAGTGCTGGGATTAAATGTATGCACCACCACCAGAATCACCAGCTAAATAAACTTCTTTTTGAGTACGTGGCCCCAGGCATTTCATTGTATTAACGAAAAATGGACTAATATGGTTGAGTAAAACTTATTTCACTTGTCAACTCACCTGCATCTGCTGATTCCTAAAATCAAGATTAATCATGTGAAAACAGCAGCAGAAAACTGGAAGAACCCACAGGAGAGTTACTCTTAGAAGAAAACAAACAAGTTTCTTGGCTCTTCCAGAAATACTCCATCTGTTCACGACTACTCAACTCCTAGATACTATTGTTTATCTATGACTTTCTGCACCCTTTTCATAGGTTAACCTCCACTGGTCAGTACTGTCTTCAAGTTGCTGGTATTGATATAAAGTAACAGGCTAGTTCTATTGATATATCTGTACAAAATTCCTGGAATTTAAGTTCCTGAATACAAGAGTATCTGCATTTCTAATACTGATAAAAGTTGGCCACCTAAGTAAGGGCTTTTTACTTTCCTGCATTATGTCTTCTATCCTCTGTGCTTTGTTTTCTGTCCGGAATTACACACACATCCATTATTAAACATTCAAATCTTTTAAAGAGGTATCTCAAAAATTGACTGATCACCTCCATTAAATGTACATTCTCCTTGGAACTATAACATCTTTTCCTATCATTAGGCTCTATTAAGTGTAAATAAAACTTACTGATTTACTTTCTTCACTGGGTCTATCTGAGACCTGGAATTATATCTTCATCAAGTCAACAAAATTAAAAGAGGGTTGGAAGAATGGCTCAGCAGTTAAGAGCACTGGTTGTTCTTGCAGAGAACCCAGGATCAGTTCCCAGCACCCACACGGTAGCTAACTGTAACTCCAGTATCAGAGGATCCAATGCCCTTTTCTGACCTCTATGGGCACTGCACAACATGGGTGCACTTACATACACAGCATTCATACACATAAAAAATAAAAATAATTAGAATATTAAAAAATAAAATTAAAAGAAATAAAAAACCAACAACAAAGTAAACAACTAGAATTTTAAATGACCAAAGGGTTTGAACATCTCTCTCTCTCTCTCTCTCTCTCTCTCTCTCTCACACACACACACACACAAAGGCACACATAAGGCAAATAATTATATGAAAAAATATTGAACATCAATAGTAACCAGAGGGCACATGAATCAAAGCCATCTTGAGACACTAATTTATACACATTAGTATGCTATTAAAAAATGAAAATAAGAATAAAATAAAAAATAGCCGGATGTGGTGGTGCATGACTTTATCCCAGCACTCATGAGGCAGAGACAGGCATATATCTGTGAGACTAAGGCCAGCCTGGTTTACATAACCAGTTCCAGGACAGTTGGGACACACACACACACACACACACACACACACACACACACACAAAACAAACAAACAAACAAAAAAAACAAAACAAAACAAAAAAACCCTATCCCTCCTCCTAGCAATTACATGTCTGGGTAGAATCCAAAACAGAAAGCAGATACTTCTGTGTTCACAGCAGCATTAGTCACAGCAGCCAAATATAGAAACAACCAAAACACCCATAAACATCTTAAGCCAATATACAAAATGTGGTATTACCATAAAATGGAACATTTATCCTTTTTAAAACAGATGACAGATGAATATCAATGAATCTTGAAGGTATTATAATAGTAAAATAAGCCAATCAATCACAAAAGGATAAATATTTTGTTTTTAAATGTGTACAAGTGTTTTGCTCACATGTTTATATGTGTACCACGTGCATGCCTGGTGCCTGTGGAGGCCAGGAGAGGGCACTGCATCACTTGGAAATGAAGGTATAGACAGTTGTGAGCCACCACGAGGGTGCTGGGAAGTGAACCCTGGTCCTTTACAAGAGCAGCAAGTGTTCTTACCCCCTGAGCCATTTCTCCGGTCCAAATATTCCACTTTTATGAAGTACCAAGAGGAGTCAATTCATACAGATGGGAAACAATACTGATTTACCAAGGTTTATAGAAGGAGTGTTTAATGGTTATTGGGAACATTTCATATACAAATCACAACCTGGCTTATTCTCATGTCTTTTAGGATTAGGGTGAGTTATCAACCCTTTGAAGAGATATTTTCCTGACTTCATCTGTGTGAATTAAGGGGATAGTACCTTCGTCAAATTCTGTGTTGCATTCTATGAGCATGTATCACATAGTGCTGCATTCCCTATTTCCTTACTAAAGTGGAAAACATGTTTTACCCTTGGTATGCCACATCTTGCTAACAATAAATGTTTAAAAATGTCTATTAAATGAAAATGCTCAACTTTAAAATAATTCTCAAATGCTTATTTTTCTAATCTTTAGGAAAGATCAAGGAAAAAAAGCTAGAAGTAATTTCCAGCAATATAGCAGACTGTGGGTATGACTCAGTGACTAGAGAACTGAGAAGATGGAAGTACAGTCTGTTTATGTAAACCTGTTTTAGCCTAGCAAGAATAATGTGAACTCTTTAACACTGAGAATGAGATGTATCCAGCTGTGCTGGATAGCTTTAATGTCAACTTGACACACCTGGGTTGAGGAAGCCTCAACTGGGGAATTGCCTCCATAGGATGGGCCTGTGGCCATGTCTGTGAGGCATCTTCTTGACTACTGAGTGATATGGGAGGGTCCAGCCCACTGTGGGTGGTGCCACCCCCTGGGCAGGTGGGCCTGTGTTGTATAAAAAGGCAAGCTGAGCAGGGGCCAGAGGAGCAAGCCAGTAAACAGCATTCCTCCATGGCCTGCTTCAGCTCCTGCCTCCAGGTTCCTGCCCTGAGTTCCTACCTTGGGCTCCCTGATGAACTGTGACCTGGGAGATGTAAGCCAAAGAAACCCATTCCTCCCCAGGTTGGTATTGGTCAGAGAACTTTGTCACAGCAATGAAGAAACAAACCAGAACACCAGCCTAGGTGGTCCCTGGCAGGAATCTAGGCTAGGTGATATCCAAGAATGCCTCATCCTCATAATAAACATAAAGAAGGTTAGGCCTGAAAACTATTCTCATAGCATGCTATTTGTCAGATAATATCCATAACTGTGCCCTTGTACACGAGGAAGTGGAATTAGGAAGTTACATATTTTTTAGATATAGAATCAATCTTTCTACTATAACCTAATATAAAAAAGTTTATTTTTCATTCAATATATATTTTGGCCATAGACTATGCATCACAGTTTTCAGAAATACATATTGAAAATCAGAACAGATGTTATATAACAGCATTCAATTTTGGCAAACCCAATATGTGCCATGATCTTTTTTTTAATCCTTATAAGAACCCAACAATATAAACAGTCTCAGAAAAATTACGTAACTTCCCAAAGTTGCAAAGACAGTAAGTACTTTAGCTAAGAATGAAATGTTTGCCCCTCCCTAGTGACCTACTGACAGTTAATGTCTACTGGAAGTCACTTCAGAGGTGTAGCCACTGGCTAGTTACCTATGTTCTGATAACCACCCATGCTCATGCAAAAAACCCTAATTAAACTCAGTGAGTCAGTGGGGAAGACCTGAAAATAGTAAGGGAATGTGTTGGGAAGAAAAGGTTCAGCAGGAACAGGGTGAACATATGATCAAAATACCTTATTTACATCTTTGAAATTAATAAAAAATAAGTTTTAAAAAGGAAAAGAAAAACATGTTTGTCTCATTCAGTATCTTATAGAACAGCTGGTGTTTAATTACTGTCAATGCACATATATATGCACAGCCCATGCTCTATCACACTATGCTGCCTTCTGATAGATTCAATCATGTTAAACGCATGTATTCACATTTTACAAGATCAGAAAATAATTTGAAAGGATTAAATTAATGGGTAGTTTAATGTATTTGCTAAATCCTTTTCCAAAAATGTTCATTTTAAAAGACTGTACTAAAGCATCTGAAGCTTATCTATACTTAAAAATACTTTATGCTATGTTAAACAGTACAGTCCCTAAGTAATAAAAATAAATTTAAAAAAAGAAACATAGATAGGTGTTTTTTCCTTCTTTATAAATTCTCTAATTTAAAAAAAAAAAGGTCAAAAGACCACACTAATAGAACAAAAATAATTCACTATATAGCCAAGGCTCGTCTTGAACTTGTACTGTTACATGATCTTACTGCCTCAATCTCCCAAGTAATGGAATTATAAACATGGGCCACCACACCTAGCCCTAGATGGTACATTTATGACCTTTTTTTAAAAGATAGGTTTTCTCCTGCTTCCACCCCTGAAGCAGTAGAATTACAGGCACACACCACCACCAGTTTATGAGGTGCTGGGAATTGAATCCTGACCTTCCTGTATGCTAAGCAAGCACTCTACTGAATTATATCCTCTACTCTAGATGGAACATTTTAATACACCTCTCCAAAATAAAATTCAGAGAACGATGAATAACTGAGAAAGACAAACCTTTTAAATGTGAGGTGCCTCTTACATTAATATATCACAGTTACAGTTTAAGACATTATAAGTTTTGACTTCAGCATATGATTTTAGTTCAACTTACACTAATACATATTAAATCTATGTTATTTCATTGTTCTCTTCTGGTTATTAGAATCTTAGGTAGGTACCACCCTTGATGATGAACAATGGTATGCAGAAGAGCTTACAGTAAGCCTGTGACTGCAGTCCCTAGAAATGTGTCAGATTGGCTCTGGGTTGGCACCTTGGAATCTGGATTTGGAGAGGGTTTTCATCATTCCTGGGTTGATAAAGAATCTAAACTACTGATGCAAACAATATGGTTAAGCTAAACACATGCTGTCCTTTTGCAAGTCTGAAATTTTGGTATATACTATATAGAAGATGCCTATCTGATGAAACCTTCATTTAAAGCTTTGAGGGATGAGTCTTTAAGAAACCTCTCTGATAGACAATGTATAACATGTCATAATTTGTCACTAAGAAAACTAAGTGTAACCTATAGAACTCCATTACAGGGTTGCCATCTACTACTGGCTTTGACTTACTGTCTGTTCCCTTTGCTGACTGCTTTGTATCTACTGCTTTAAGTACAATCAGATGCAGGATCTTTCAATTTCTCTTAACAAATAACAAATCTAGAGCCAGTCTGGTCACACATCCACTAAAAAACATCTGAATAAAGAAGGGCATGGTGACGCATGCCTTTAATCCCAGCATTTGGGAGGCAGAGGCAGGCAGATCTCATGGCCAGCATGGTCTACACAGTAAGTTTCAGGCCAGCTGGGGTGACAGGGAGGCCCTGTCTCAAAAAGACAAAAAAAACAAAACACAACAAAACAAAAAAAAAAAAAAATCTGAATAAAAAGTATACATACCATCTTACCAAGCAATGTGCTCTTGGAGGAAAGTCATTATTCATACATAGCAAATCTTGCATCGATTGTGGAATAGCATCTACAGAAACATTTGATAATAAAAACAAGTTTATTTGAGGCAGATTTTATACATGTTTTGAACAAAGCATGTTTTACTAGACTATGCAGACTTGCAACTGTTAAAGATTTATAATTAGGGGAGCTGGAAAGATGGTTCAGTGATTGAAAACATTGGCTGCTCTTGTGGAGGACCTGGGTTCAATTCCCAGCACCGACATGGCAGCTAGCAACCATTTGTAACTCCAGTTCTAGGGGATCCAGTGCCCTCTTCTGACTTCTGCAGGCATTGCACAACATAGGTGCACCTACATATATGCAGGCAATACGCTCATACACATAAAATAAAAATATGTTTTAAAATTTGCTCTGAGATTTAGGGGGAGTCTCAGCATCTCTTTCAAACAAAACCAATTTTAAAAAAGCCATATACTATTTCTATGCTTATATATTTTAGTTCTAAATTTTACTCAAACTATTCCTCACTATTATTAGAAAGCCATATTTTATTCTTCCTGGCCTGTACTTGTCTCTACTTTTCTTCAAAATTCTAATTAGATACTTGTGAAGTCTAAATCACCTCTCATAGGTACCCTTTTCTGTCATCCTGACCATCTTAAATGCTTTTTATAAATATTCTCTCTACCCAATCTCCCACTTCTAACCCATGCACTTATAATTCCAATGCATAAGTCACTGACAGAAATTATCATTATATATTCATGTACATAATAAATTCAAAGCATAAAGAACAGTATTTGTTCATAAGGTATTCCCTTTTGTAAGACAGGCATTAATATTTTGTTAGCTGTGGTTGCTTAGCAAATCTATTATACATTTCATTAATGTACTAAAATAAGAGCATTCATGCTCTGACACTGAGTAACCAAAACAATAAAGAATTCAAAAACAATGAAAGATCAGTGCTCAAATCTTCTAATCACTGACAATATAGTTTTAAATGTGTATCTCTCAGACTACAGGTTTTGCTTGTAACTCTCCCCATTAGTTACAGCTTCAATCACAAATAAAAAACTTCACAGTACACAGCATGGGCAACAATGCTTGTCTTATATTTATTCATCATGTACCAATCCTCTTCCGTCTGTTTATCTCAAAATCACTGATTTGAAGCCTCCTCACTACAGCACCCTTTCCTTGAGGTAATGATTCTTTCCTAAAATTAATAAAACTTTTTATCTTGAACAGTTTTCTTCATTTATCATCACAATGCTGGACTCAGATATCCTTGGGCTATTGTAAGAATGACTTTTATAATCGGACATAATCTGGACCAGTGACTTTTAATCAACCCCAGCACAAAACCATTTGTTCTTATCTTGTGACCTGGGCACAAGATCTTGTTTCCTTGGCAACCTCAATTTGGTACCCTACCCCAAAAAGTTAATGAATGAATGTGGGTATGCCTGAGAAAGCAGGCACACCCATCTCCATTGCACACAATTAAGACTGGGAAGAGCCTGTGACCTTGGGTGAATGAGATAGTCTAGAACTAAGGATGAAAAGGCAGGATGGTCGGCTAAAGGTGGAGCCGAACTTCTATTTCCCCAACCAAAGCTGGAGAAAGCATTTTGAATAAAATCATGAGTGGGACCTGACACGGTTCAGGGACAGAGTTCCAGCTGAGAGTTTCATCAGTACACTTCGGGAGGAGAGACGGTTCCAATATATCTGGGGGAACAAGGGTCCTCCAAGTTCTGGCCCCCTCTTAAAAACTTAATATGAATCAGGCTTTTTCAAGTAATTGTAATCTTGGTATACTAATGCTGCAGGCTATTATCCCACTAAATGCACACACTTCCTTCTTCCTCTGAAAACACCAATATTCATGGTGTTTATTTTGCTATATAATTATCTTATATAGGTGTTCATATGGTCAATGTTATCAGTCCTACTTTATGAATCTGAATGCAGAGTGTTCTAGTCATTTTATGTGTATGGATATATGTAATTTTAAAAAGGGTGACACCATGCTATTCCTACATAAGAAAAAGCAGATAGTTCAGGCCTATGCTAACAAATAACCTACTTTGACCAGAAGAACGTTGACACACATTCTGTTTATTTTCAAATAGAATAAGAAAAGGTAGAGTAGCTCCACTTTATCCATTGTGTTCTTCCTAGGGTTTCCTACCAAATATGGTACAAAGATATTTGATAGCAAATTCTGGAACCAAACAACACAGTAGTTTTAAATAATTTTAATTTGTATTATATTTTATTAGTTATTGTTGGCAATCTCTTGAAGTGATAATTTACAAATTACACTTTATCACAGATTTATGTATCTGTAGAATAAGAAAATACATAGAGGGTTTGATCCCACCTATGGTTTCAGGTATCTTAGAATGTATTCCCTACAGATAAAGGGGACTACTGAAGGGTTACAAAAATGGCTCACCGCTAAGAGCTCTTGCTGTTCTTTCTAGAGGACTCAGGTTCAGTACCCAGCACCCACATGATGGTTAACACCCATCCTTAATTCTAGTTCCAGAGGATCCACACCCCCTCTGGCTTCTGTGGGCACCAGGGATGCACATGGTACACCTTCATATATGCAGGCAAAAAACTCATATAAGTAAAATAAAAAATAAAATCTCTTAAAAAGTGGGTGGGGGGAGCAAGAAACTACTGACTACCAGCTCTGAAATTCACATTTGTTCAATATCTTGCTGTTACACACTAGTATATCTCAGAAGAGATTTTTAAAAGACATGACCTAGTAACAATTATAAGCACCATTTATCAAGTATTGGGTGCAGATCAGATATTGGGATAAGGGCTTAGGTACAATGAAGAAGAGTTCCAGAAAAATCTTGCATCTTGGACTGAACTTCTCCAAGGGCTGACCAACTGATTAGCACATCAATGACTGTGAAGAGTTGGGAACGCTGTAGATTCCCAGCTTATTCACATATTAAACAGAGCCATCTTTAACCATAAATAGCCACTCCTCGCCCATCTCTGTTTCTGCCCTAACATTGTGACTAACAGAAGCAAAGAAACACTTCCAACAACCAAAAGGATGAGTGTCATCAGAGCATCTGAGGGTTTAGCTAAGATTTCTCTTTTGCTGTATCTGTCTACTTTATGTTTCCACCAATTATTTGAAAAGTATCTTGATTTATGACTTTTCTTTATTCTGTTACTAGAAAAATTTCATAAAACTGTTTTCACACTGGAACATGGAATTTGGGGTAACCTAAATCTGTGTTCCTGGGCCACGGTAACTCATATTTCACTCCAGAATAAACTATCTTTTATCCCTTGAGGTGAGAGTTACGCTTTTGCACTGACAGTACAATATCTCATTAAATCTTCACATTATCCCTCCAAGTAGTATTTACAAATGAAGTAACCCAAGTTTAGAAAGGTCAAATAACTTAAAAATAAGGGAAAAAATAAAAATTTAATCCACTTCGGTCTAGTTCCAAAGCTTATAGTAAATCCAAATACTGAATAACCAGCAAATTTCCCTTTACTTGCACTCCTGGCAAAGGCCAACTAACTTAAGTCTCCATATAGCCTTATGTGATCTTTCCAGATTGAAAGTGGCCAGGCATGGTGGTACATGCCTATAATCCCAGCAGAGGCAGAGGCAGGCGGATCTCTGTGAGTTTGAGGCCAGCCTGGTCTCCACAGCGAATCCAGGCCAGCTAGGCTACAGGGAGACCCTGTCTCAAAAAAAGACCAAAAAAAAAAAAAAAAAGACATTGTTCCTCCTCTGAACTTGAGTGGAAATTTCATCTGTCCTTGGAATCTTATCTTCCCTGCTGATATCTTCCCTACTGAAAGGCACATCTCCAAAGGCTGGATTCAAAAGGACTGAACAGAGTACTCACTCAACATGTTATTTTTCCCTTACTTTAGATGCAGTACCAGCTCATATTTTATTTCAGATGTGGTAAAACAATTTCCTGTGTGTTAGGGTTTAGCTCCACAGCAGCCCCACTCCCCAACAGGGCCTCACAGGTTTTTTTAAGCCCCTGAGGAACTGAGTTGATAAGCACCCTGGTCTTTGAAATCAAGAGAAGTCAAGAAAAGTGGACTTTTTTGAAGTCAAGAGAACTTTTCTGTTTGGCCAGCACAGCAGGCTTTCCATTTGATTTCAAAAGGGGGCAGGTTTTAACAGTCCCGCTTCTCCCACTCCTGCCTAATCTTTAAAAATATATATCTTCCCGCCTTCTGCACCCCTCTGATGTCCCCCCCCCATAAAGGCCCCAGCTCACAGCCCATGGGCTGACATTTTCCCTCCCCTGAAGGGAACTTGTCCTATGTGAAATAAAACTCTATCCCACTGAGAGTTTTTAATCTGTGTCCTGGTGCTTTCTCCCAATCAACCCAATTCATCCATCAGCTTCTTCATCTATCGGATGGTTCCAAACCCTGGTTCTAACTTCAAGGGACGTCCTGGAACTTGCACGTAAAAACCCCCGGCTGGACCTCCTTGCTGTTACTGGCCTCTGTAAACACCACTGATGTGCCTTCAAGGTATGCTTCCACCCCTTTCTCTCTCCTTCTCTCTGCTTTGCTTTCACTTCTTTCCCTCTCTCCTCACTGGGGAGCGTACTCTGCCTTGCCTTCACCTCTTTCCGGCTCTCCATCTTCTTTTGATCTCCTTTCCGATTGAATTCAGTCACTCCCAGACAGCACTGGTCTCCATGACCTCTGAGTGTCCAGCACGGTTACCGTGCCTAAGCCCACCTGGGGATGGACCTGCCTCCCCAATGCACTCAAATCTGTTTGCTACCTTGGTTCCCTTGCCCCCAGCATCTTGCCTTCATTTTCGCTTTGCTCTCCTCTTTCTCCCCCGACCTGTTGCCATGGGCTTGGAAGGCCTGCTGTCTTCCATCGTTTTTCCCCTGTCTTTGTCCTCTTCCAGTGCCTTTCTTCCTTACTTTACTCGGGATGATTTCTGATACCGTTCTCCTTTGCTTCCATCCCTTACTCTCGGCTATCTTGCCTCCTTCCTCCAGGACAGGATCTCGCCTTTCCTCTCCCTGATGATCTGATCGCAGGACACTGCCTTCTGGGACTTGGAAATAATGACTCAATCGCGTACTCAAACCCATGCTAAGAAAAAGATACTTTTTTTGGTGTCTGGTTCTCCTCAATGATGCCAAACCCCTTCTCCTCCTACTCCCTCCCCATCTCTCTCTTCCTCGTCCACTGCACTTTCCTGCCCAGACTCATGATCCTGCCTCCACTCAAATGAAAGTGGTATATATGTGATTGGGCCCAAGCAGGCCCAGAGGACACAAGCAAGCTACATGAAGAAGTGGCCCAAATGCCTATGGTTCCTACTCCTGTTACAATGCCTCCTGTTCTCAAGCATACACCTATGGCTTCATGGGATGTGCCCGATGATTGGTTGACTGAGGAAGAAAAGACTAAGGCTTGGTTTACAGATGGTTCTGCACACTATGGCAGGCACCACTCAGAAGTGGACAGCTGCGGGATTACAGCCAATTTCTGGAACAACCCTGAAGGACACTGGGGAAGGAAAGTCTTTGCAGTGGGCAGAACTTCGGGCTGTGCACATGGTCGTGCATTTTGCTTGGAAGGAGAAATGGCCAGAAGTATGATTATATACTGATTCATGGGCTGTAGCCAATGGTTTGGCTGGATGGTCAGGGACTTGGAAGGAGCATGGTTGGAAAATTGGTGAGAAAGACATTTGGGGAGGAAATATGTGGATAGATCTCTACAAATGGGCAAAGGATGTGAACATACTTGTATCTCATGTAAATGCTCATCAAAAGGTGGCTTCAGCAGAAGATGAGTTCAATAATCAAGTAGATCGGATGACCTGCTCTGTGGATAGTCAGCCTCTTTCTTCAGCAATCCCTGCCACTGCTCAATGGGCCCATGAACAAAGTGGCCATGGTGGCAAAGATGGAGGTTA
>NW_008337291.1:503479-507774 GCF_000622305.1 Nannospalax galili
TCCATTGAACTGGAAGCTAAGACTTCCCCCTGGACACTTTGGGCTTCTGATGCCCTTAAGTCAGCAGGCTAAGAAAGGAATAACAGTATTAGGAGGGGTGATTGACCCAGACTACCAGGGGGAAATTGGACTGGTTCTTCACAATGGAGATAATTAAGATTGTATCTGGAAGGCAGGAGATTCCTTAGGGCAACTTTTTGTGTTACCATGTCCTGTGATTAAGGTCAATGGGAAACTGCAACAACCCAATCCAGACACAACAAATGGCCCAGACCCCTCAGGGATGAAAGTATGGGTCACTCCTCCAGGGAAAGAGCCAAGACCTACAGAGGTGCTTGCTGATGGTGGAGGAAATACAGAATGGGTAGTAGAGGAAGGTAGTTACAAATACCAACTTAGGCCATGTGACCAGTTGCAGAAACATGGATTATAACTGACCTAAGTATTTTTGTCCTATTCGGTTAAGAATAGGCTTGTGTATGTATACACATATGTTAAGCAGATACTTGTGTTATTCTTTTTATGAATGTGTAATTGAGATGTGTTAAGTGGTTAAGTGTTGTGAACCTATATGATCATATTGGGTTAGCAGCTACTAAAGGACTAAGCTTTCCTCGAAGACCTTATCAGCTACTCTAAGATACGTAATGCACTGGTCATTGTATGATGGATTAGTCATATCATGTTAGGTGAAATTAATGACCACAACATTGTTTTCATTTGAAAATTAAGCATAACATAGAGAGATGCTATTGGGTGTCAAGTTGACAAGGGGTGAACTTGTGATGGCTGATCCTGGGTGTCAACTTGACTGGATCTGGGATTAACTGAAATGAGAGAGATCTTCTTAATTGGATCATCTGAAGCTGGAAGACACACCCTAAATGTGGGTGTTACCTTCTGAAGGCAGCCATATAAAAGGCCATGGTAGAGGAGAGGGGTTTTTTTTTTTTTTTGCTTTTTGTTGCTTGCCTTCTCTCTCTCTCGGTGAGTTCATCTTTCTGGTCGGCTGGGGCTGAAGAATCAGTTGTGATTAAGAAGAGACCAGAACCTGAAGCAAAACCAATTGATGGGACAATTGATGCTGGTTAGCTGGGGCTGAAAAATCAGCTGTAAGTAACAAGAGACCAGCATCCCTGAGGTGAAATCTTCTGGGAGGTATTTCCTCAGGGTCAGCATACAGAGGGGACCTGAGTGTCCATCTCAAGTTAGAAGCAGGACTTGGTAATGTGTAAGAGTCTCCTGCATGGTTCTGGTGTTGAAAACGTGAAAGGGTCACAGAAAGCAGCTGAGGCTTGACACTCTGAGGCCAGGAAAGGCCATAGGTGAAAGTGTAGCTTCAGTTGCAGTGAAGATCCCAGGATTGAAGGGGTCATGGAGAGAATCTGAGGCTTGCACCCCAAGAGACAAGAAGAAGCCATTGGTGAAGGTGTAGCCTCAGTTTCAGTAGAGACCCCAGCTTTTTGGAGATGCCAGGACCATGGGACGACCACCAAGGACAGCAGTAGATATAGAATGGAGCTGGCCTGGGTCTGCGAGATGTGTCTGGGTGCTGTGGATGGCAGAGTCAGAAGTGGAGTTGCCAGAACCCTTCAGAGCCAGAAAATCGTTGAGTGAATCCCAGATGTCCAGCCTTGAGCTACTTTGGTTTTGCTTAGGTGTGCCCAATTCTTCCCTTTGAAATAAGATAGTACTTGTTTTGGATTTTACAGAAGCCCACCCACAGTTAAGAGACTTTTAAAAGAGACTATGGACTTTTAAGTGCATTTTTTTTTAAAAAGGACTGTGGAGTTTTTAAGGTTGTACTGTCTTATGTTGTGATATTAATATTAACATCATATCTTGGGGACAAGAATTGGAAAGGTTATGGTTTAATAGTGATGTGTTTGTGTCAAGTTGACAAGGGGTCAATTGTGCTAGAGAGCTTTAGTGTCAACTTGACACACCTGGATTGAGGGAGCCTCAATTGGGGAATTTCCTTCATTGGGCTGGCCTATGGCCATGTCCATGGGGCACCTTCTCGATTGTTGAGTGATGTGGGAGGGCTCAGCCCACTGTGGGTGGTACCACCGGTGGGCAGGTGGGCCTGCATTGCATAAGAAAGCAGGCTGAGCAGGGGCCAGGGGAGCAAACCAGTAAGCAGTGATTCTCCATGGCCTGCGCTCCAGCTCCTGACTCCAGGTTTCTGCCCTGAGTTCCTGCTTTGGGATCCCCGATGAACTGCGACCTGGGAGACGTAAGACAAATACCCTTTCCTCCCCAAGTTGGTAGTGGTCAGAGTGTTTTTATCACAGCAATGGAGAAACAGACTAGGACACAAGTGAAGCCCCGGTCAAGCAGGACTTCTTGACTTATCTTCACATAGATGGAACTGGTAAAAAGAGAAGCCTGAGGAGCCAGGGGCTCCCCCCAAGCACATGAGGGCGAAATCCTCATATGACCTTAAGAGTAAAAATAAATTGGTTTATTTGGGCTAACAGTATGGTCTTAAACACCCAAAAGGAAAGTATAACCAAAAATTAAAGTCATCAGTAAATTTAAGAGTTCAAGGGATTATACAACCCAGACATTAGACTTAAGTTCTTATGTTATTTAGACAATTATCTCTCATTGATGATTTTGTTCCTAATATGACACTGCTAATACGACACTGCTATTCAGATGTAAGACTTCAAATCTTGGTCTGCAATACTGTAGTGCTCACCTACAGCTAAGGGAGACAACCCACTATTGTTCCAGCCTAAAAAATTAAATGAAGGAAAAAAAAAATTAAATGATGGCTAAATTTGTTTTCTCTCCCTATGTAGAAGCCTTTGAGAGGTAACTGACACTGATTCTAGCCACTCTAACAGCTATCAAAATGCCTGAAAACAAAGGCTGAGTCCATCACTCTTGAGTCCAGCCTTGACAAAAGAGAAAAAAAAAACAAAGCTATTACCTTGGTGCTAACCATTGCTCCTTGCCTCTTCAGATATTTTCAGGACCAAATCCAAAGACTCACTCATACTAATTTTAATCAGTTGTTACTTTCCTTCCCTCCACATGTATACGAGCACCTGTCAACCATCTAGGACCCTGTTCAGATGCACAAAGAGGGAACCCCCACTGTCTGATGGAACCCTCAGTCCCCACCCCCACGTCGACCCTGTCCAGCAGGAAGTAGCAAGATGACAATGGTGCCCCCTATCCTATAATACAAAAGGCTGGAATGTTAGGGTTTAGATCCACAGCAGCCCCCCTCCCTAACAGGGCCTCATGGGTTTCACAAACCCCTGAGGAACCGAGTTGATAAGCACCCTGGTCTTTGAAGTCAAGAGAAGCGGACTTTTCTGCACCATTTGGCCAGCAAAGCAGGCTTTCCCTTTGATCTCAAAAGGGGGTGTGTTTTAACAGTCTAGCTCTCCTGCTTCCTCCCACCTAATCTTTAAAAAAATATATCTTCCCGCCTTCTGCACCCCCCGAAGCCCCTCCTATAATGTCCCCAGCTCACAACCCGTGGGCTGACATTTTTCCCTCCCCTGAAGGGAACTTGTCCTGTGTGAAATAAAACTCTACCCTGCCGAGAGTTTTTATCTGTGTCCTGGTGCTTTCTGTCGATCAACCCGACTCATCTATCGGCTTCTTCATCTATCACTGTGGATACTACTTAATTATAAGAATCAATAATAAATTAGTAACTAAAAATTATAGCCACTCTTAAAAGTCAAGATTTTACAAATAGGATAAAAAAACCTACCCTCTGATTCTTCATCCTTTCCTTCTTTATCAGTAGACTCTTGTATAAGATAATGATGAGTGACTGAAAACCTGAAGTCAGCAAAAGAAATTTCATCTGATTTCTCTTCCCATGTGCCAGAAGTAAATATACCCTGTATTTAACAGAAGAATGGAAAAGCATTCAACTTAAAGTATTCAATAGTTATTATAGTGCTTATTTAACACAGTGGTTTTCACCCTTTCTGCCCATTAATCTAAAAGTTGCACACTATAGTTATCCTCCATATAGTAAAGGCAAAAAGAAAGCTTAAATGGTTTATTACAGTGGCTACTTTTAAAAAAAAAAATTCTTTTTTATGCGTATGCGTGTATTGCCTGCATGTAGGTTAAGCATACCCGTGTCATGCAATGCCCGTGCAGGACAGAAGAGGCTGTTGGATCCCCTGGAACTGGAGTTACAGAGAGTTGTTAGCTGCCATGTGGGTGCTGGGATTCAAACCCGGGTCTTCTCCAAGAACAACCAGTGTTCTTAACCTCTGAGCCATCTCTCCAGCCCGTTCAGCTTTTTTAAATGGGAA
>NW_008337291.1:508474-526188 GCF_000622305.1 Nannospalax galili
GCTGTTCCTCATCTACGGCAATCCATTGTCAGTATTCCTTTGGATAGAATTGGGGTCTGCTGTTCATTTTTCCAGTAGTACTACTTTTCCAGTGGCTACTTTTTAAAAGTATTCAGATGAGGGAAGCTGGAGAGATGGCTCAGCGGTTAAGAGGACTGACTGTTCTTACAGAGGAGTCAATTCCCAACACCTACATGGCAGCTACAAACTATCCTTAACTCCATTTCCAGGGGAATCCAAAGCCCTCTTCTGACTTCCACAGCACTGCACAGCACGGGTGCAACTTTTCCAGTGGCTACTTTTTAAAAGTATTCAGATGAGGGAAGCTGGAGAGATGGCTCAGCGGTTAAGAGGACTGACTGTTCTTACAGAGGAGTCAATTCCCAACACCTACATGGCAGCTACAAACTATCCTTAACTCCATTTCCAGGGGAATCCAAAGCCCTCTTCTGACTTCCACAGCACTGCACAGCACGGGTGCACTCACATACATGCAGGCAATACGCTCATACACATAAAATAAAAGTAATAAAATATTTAAAAAATTTTTTTAAATGTTAAAAGTATTCAGATGAACCCACACCAAATGGTATTTGAATACTTTTCTTTTTAATAGTCACTGTGACAAATCATTTAAGCTTTCTTTTTGCCTTTATTTAGTATATATAAAAGAGTACACGAAATCAGGCAGGGATATTAAGGGGAGGGTACGGATACAGAGGTGTTCTAAAGATGATCAAACTATATTGCAAGACATTTGCAAAATTTCCATGAAAAATTTTTAAAAACTGAGAAGTTAGAAAATGTAAAAGGACATTTGGGCACAACAATGTGACTCAATAAGCCTTAACATATGACAGAGTGCTGGGGGGCTATGGGGAAGGTGAATACAGGAGGGGATCTAAACATGCAATATATGGCATTCACAAAAAAATTCAATTTAAAAATACAAGATAAAGGAATACTCTTTAAAAAAAAAAAAAATGTCTTGAAGCTATCAAGATGGCTAAGTTTAATCCCCAGAACCCAAACTGTAGAAAGCACTGACTCCTGCAAGTTGTCTTCTGAACTCCATATTCATACTGTGGTACGAGCACCCATATAAAGACATATACATATACACGTACACACACATATAAATGTAATACGAGAAAAGCCTCTAGAACATTAAAGTATCAAGTGCTTTACAAAAAGCAAAATTTCCTAAAAATTTTATGTCATGTTTAAAATCATAAGCAGTAATTACATTCATGTTTTAAAAGAACTCTAAATATAATCTGTTTAATATTGTGTATCTTATGCAACATAGAACAAAGTCATATATTCTGGGTAGACAATCAACATTTACAAAGAATATACCAGGCAATGAATATGTTACTGATTTACATCTTCTATCTGCGTGCCAGACCAAAAGAAAAAAAACTCAAAAGCTTAAGATTCATAGCAATAAGCTGGGTGTAGTGGCACACGCCTCCAATTCCAAGCATCAGAAAGGCTCAAGGCCTCGTTGGGCTACAAAGCCAGTTCCAAGACAGCTTGGACTGGTCAGACCTTGTCTCAAAACATAAACAAAAACAGCAATAAAGATGTAATTGCCATGCTGGGTACATACCTTTAGTCCCAGCACTTGGGAGGCAGAGTCAGGGGGATCTCTGTGAGTTCAAGCCTGGTCTACATAGTGAGTTCCAGGCCAGCTGAAACTACAAGGACCATGCCTCAACAAAGACAAAGAAAGAAAAGAAAGAAGAGAGAGAAAGAGAGCAGGAGGGAGGGGAAAAGAAAGATGTAATTGTCAAGATCCCCCTAAAATAATTAAGATTTTAACTTTTATTAAAAAATATTTCTGTTCCAGGACTGGAAAGATGGCTCAGCGGTTAGGAGCACTGGCTGCTCTTGCAGAGGACTCAGGTTTGATTCCCAGCACCCACATGGTGGCTAACAACCATCTGTAATTCCAGTTCCAGGGGATCTAGAACACCCTCTTCTGATCTCTGTGGGCATTGCACGAAATGAGTGCACCCACCTACATGCAAACATTACACTCATACACATAAAATAAAAAGAATAAAAATTTTTTTTAAAGACCTCTATTCCAGACCAGGAATGGTGGCACATACCTTTAATCCCAGCACTCAGGAGGCAGAGGCAGGTAGATCTTTATGAGTTCAAAGCCAGCCTGGTTTCCATAGCGAATCCAGGACAGCTGTGACTACAGGGAGACCATCTCAAAAAGACCAAAAAAAAAAAAAAAAAAAAAAAAAAAAAAAAAAACACCTCTATTCCATTTATTTTAAGAAAATGTGATTTATACCAAGCCAAGAGGAAAAATATGTCAGAACGCTATTTAATGAAATTGCATATTAATTTTTTGTATTGCTTAAGACTTTTTGGGGGGGGTCTTTTTGAAGCAGGGTCTCCCTGTAGCCCCAATTGTCCTGGAACTCACTATGTAGACTAGGCTGGCCTTGAACTCACAGAGATCTGCCTGCCTCTGCCTCCCAAGTGCTGGGACTACCAGCGTGCACCACCATGCCTGGCTCAAGACATTTTTAAAGAAAGATCTTTCTATGGTTCTATTGATTTATTGGCATATGTCCTATATCAAGTTAAGTTCAACATGAAATTCACAATTTATATTGACAACTTTACTTATCATGCTGAAAATTTTATTTATTACACATTTGGTTATTAATGGAAAAAAATCTTTAAAAATATATGAAAGTATTAGGAAACATCCAAAAATGTCTACAGAGACCTCTTATCTATTTTAATTAAACCTCAGATTTTTCAGCCTTAATTCTTGATATAACCCCCTTGAAGTGCTAGGTGTTTAACCAATGCTTAACTTAGGTGCTGGGTGTTAACTATGTGTTAAGTTAGGTGATCCAAGTAACAATGAATCATTTTTACTGCAAAAACATATTAAGTGATCCTATTTGCTTATATTCTGTGTTTGTAGTCTCTTCTACTTATCATTTTCCAGCCTCTGACCATATTTAATAGAGTGGCAATAATAACGGCTGACTGAGAGCTCAGTGTTTTAAGTAGATGAGTGACAGAACCAGAGCTCCAGCAAAGTTTGACACTACAGTCCACAGCATCACAGTGCTAAGAGTCACCTCTCAAAGGAGCTCTCTTGTCATTTTACCCAACAAAAACAAAAATCCCTCCCAAACTTCTACTTTGAAAGTAGGAAATACCAACTACTGTCCTCTGTATAATCTCCAAAGCCATTATCCACAGTATGGTTACTCCTTAAAGGAAAAATGAAAATGAAAAAAAAAAAATAGACCCTATTTTAAATAGTGCTATTCCCCCCAAAATTGTATGAGCAGTTAAAACTCTGCTTTCATTTTATTCATTTCATTTCAGAGACACTGAATTTCATCAGTGACTGATCCTCAGCTATCTAATTTCTAAAAACTTCGAAGTTATAAGGGAACAACAACTATTTATGAAGTTTGTTATCTGTTCCAAATTTGGCTTATGACAATATCTTAAATTTGGGGAGTTTCTCAACTAGAGAAAAACTACAGTTCAAATCCATTTTACAGTTGGGTGTGGTGGCAAATGCCTTTAATCCCAGCACTTGGGAGGCAGTGGCAGGTGGATCTCAGTGAGGTCAAGGCCAGCCTGGTCTACATAGTGAGTTCTAGGCAGCTAGGGCTAAAAGGAGACCCTGTCTCAAACAGACCAAAAAAAAAAAAAATCATTTTACATTTGCCATATGAACTCTCTAAGTATGGAAGTAGACGTCATTTCAATTTGCTAAGTGGGTATGAAAATTTCAAACTCATCTCAGCACTGCTTGAGTCATTAGTCGTCTATTAATATTCTAAAGTTAATGATTCTTCTATGAATGTTTCAGAGGGGTAAGAGTCAGTCTGATCATGACATAGCTAAACTTAACATTTCATACAAGCATTTAATCATGTTTGCCAGCCACAAAGAATAATAAAATGCCAAAGCTAAAAAGAATTTCAAAGGTCATTTCTTTAATTTCCCTCCTTTCAAATAAAATCATTTCATCATCTCTTATAGATCCCAAGACATTAAAATTCAAAAGGCTTCCTCAGAAATCTATTTTAATGCTTCCTCTATGTAATGTTATATTTACTTAAATTCATGAAACCAAAAACAGGGAGAGTAAAACAAAGAAAAAATGTGCATTTTAGGGCTGGAGAGATGGTGCAGCTGTTAAAGGCTTAGGCTCACATCCAATATGCATTCTAAAGGTAAGTGAGACCTAGATGTAACACTACTTTATCAACTACTGGCAGAATAACTGGGCAAATTACTACATAAATTCCAAGCCTCATTCCTCATCCATAGACTGAGATAATAACTCACCACTGAAATTTATTTAAGGTTTAAGTAAGTCAACATGTATAGTCCCAGTAATAGTGTATGGTACCATAGCATATGTTCAATAACTAATATCCCCTCTTAAAACCATTTCCCAGCACTTCAGGTTCTGCAAAGCTAAAGTAGCTCAGTCAGATAAACCCTCCCTCAGATAAAAATGATAAAATCTGGGGTGGGGCATGGTGGTGCATGCCTTTGATCCCAGCAATTGGGAGACAGAGGCAGGTGGATCTTTGTGAGTTTGAGGCTAGCCTGGTCTACATAGTGAGTTCCAGGGCAGCTGGAGCTACAGGGAGACCCTGTCTCAAAAAGACAAAAAAAAAAGATAAAATCTGGCTGAAGAATATTTTAAGATTCTATAGTTAAATGTAAGCAGAAACTGGAGAGGAGTTCACACATAAGAAGAAGTGTATTTGATGAGATCTGCATGCATCCATCTTTTTGTCTAGGGCAGCAGTTCTTGATTTATTAGATCTAGGATCTGGTTACACTTTTAAAAATTACTGATAATGATCCCACATCATACATTTTAAAAGTATGTGGGAATACAGATCATTGCTAGAGCATGCCTCCCAAGTGCCGGGTCTAAAGTTTTGCACCACCACGCCTGGAATTAACATAAATCTTTACTGATGCTTTTCAGAAAAATATAAAAACAGCATTATTTCACATTTTTCCAAGTCTTAACATACAGTTTTTAAAAAGACAAAAGGACTCATAACTGTTTCTGCAGTTTACCTTTGCACTTTATTGTTCTGACTGAAATACAGTGTTACAAAAATTCAATTTCATAGATACAACGTAGTTAGAAAGGGCAGGGCCTTGACAACCTTTAAAGCTCTGAGGAAGATGTTTGTTTTTGAGACAGGGTCTCATGCATTACAAGCTGGCCTTGAACTTGCTATGTGGCTATAGATGAAAATTTCTAATCCCCTTGACTCCACATCCTGAGTGCCACCATGCCTAGTTTATGTGGTGCGGGGGATGGAACCCAGGGCCTGAAGCATACCGGGCAACCATTCTACCAACTGAACCATAGTCACAGCCCAACCTTTAAAAGCTCTCAGGAACCCACAGGGAACCTGGTATAATCTAACTGTAATCCCAGCACTCAGGAGGCTGAGGCAGGAGGACTGTCATGAGTTTGAGGCCAGGACTCATAGTGAGTTCTAGGCTAGCCTGGGCTAGTAAGTAAGCTCTTGCTTCAAAAAAGTCAAATCAAGCCAAACTAAACAAAAACAACAAAAAAAGAGCCAACCGGGATCTTTCCCAGGGGTTACATCCTAAGAATTGCTGATTGACAGGCACTCTAATCTGCACAACTTGTGTCAGCAGAATTATACACTTTACTGTACTTAGTCAATAGAGTACTGAATTTAAACCTGGCAGGGCAGTTCTAGAGTTGTACAAATTGCAAGCTGTTCAAGTTGTAAGCCATAAATTTTACATTAAAACTCTGCCCCAGAACTGGGTATGGTAGCACACACCTTTGAACATAGCACTCGGGAGACAGAGGCAAGTGGATCTCCGCGAGTTCAAGGCCAGCCTAGTCTACATAGCAAGTTCCAGACCAGCTGAGGTTACAGGGACACCTGTCTGAAAAAGACCAAAAAAAAAAAGAAAAAAAGAAAGAAAAAAAGAAAAAAAACCAACTCTGCCCCAGATTTTAATTATCTACTAAGACTGCATATGCAACAAAGACTCCAAAATAGTGACAAGGGCTTAAAAGAAAAGGATTTTAGCTACTACTATCACTGGAAAAGAGCTTTAATCCAGCCAAGTTAAACGCTTGCTGGAACAACCAAATACTTTTCAGAAGAACAAAACAAATTTTATGACTTATGAATGAGAACTTATGAAAATTAATCAGTGATACAACAGAAGTTTGTTTATATTATAAATGAAATATAGATTAAATTCAGTCTCTATATTTCATTTGAAATGTAAGATTAACTTAAAAATTACTGGATATGATACATATAGAAACACCACCACCACCAAAAATTCCACAAAAAGCAAACAAAAAACAGGAAAATGGGACCTGTCCTGAAAAAAAAAAAATGTAGTCAAAAGAAATCAATCTCCAAAGGACCTAGGTGATAGCATGAGTTTTAAACTAACATTAAAAAAAAAAAAAAAAAGACCCAAACCTGTAGTTTCCAATAATAAGCATGCTGGGGAAGAAATCAGGAAAACAATCCCATTCTGTGAAATTCTTACATAATATTTTCATATGAAGCTTGAACATATACATAGACAGTTTTTAGGTTGCTAACTCCTCACCAAAGCAATAAAAGCCTAATCTTAAAAAAACAACAACAAAAAAAAAACTTAGCCCTAGCCCTATTCCCCCAGGTATCTGTGGATGCTTAAGTCACTTAGATAATGTAGTACTTGCACATAGCCTACACTAATTCCCTTATATTGTAAATCATCTCTACAGTACTTACTGTAATTAATACAATATAATTATTACATTATTTTAGGGAATAATGACAAGTGTTTGATGTAATTTCATTTTCATCCTTAACTTTTTTTTTTTCCTATTCCCCCAGGTATCTGTGGATGCTTAAGTCACTTAGATAATGTAGTACTTGCACATAGCCTACACTAATTCCCTTATATTGTAAATCATCTCTACAGTACTTACTGTAATTAATACAATATAATTATTACATTATTTTAGGGAATAATGACAAGTGTTTGATGTAATTTCATTTTCATCCTTAACTTTTTTTTTTTTTTTTGAGACAGAGTCTTGCCCAGGCTGACCTAGAATTCAATGAACTCAAGCCTCCAGCCTCAGCTTCCAGGCTGACATAGGATGACACAGTGAGAATTGGAGGCTAGCCTGGGCTGAATAGTAAAAATCTGCCTCCCCAGTGAAACAAGAGCCTGGTTTAAAACTGATGGGCAGACACGTGGATGGAGGTACTACTGAACAAGAAATGGCAGAATGTTAATTGTTGGTTACTAGGTGATGGGCACTTGGGGGGTTTGTTACACTACACTATCTTGTAAACTTTACATTTTTGAAATTTTCTATAATTGTTTTAAAACAAAAATTTATTTTAAATTACCCCTCAGCAGATGAGAACAAGCATTACTATCCTTTACATGTATTGAAATTTTTTAAAACCATACTTTATGTATAGCAAGAGTTTACATATTAAATAACACTATAATAAATAGAATAATTTGATAAAATTTTAAACAGGAAAAAAATTTCAGGTTTCAGAATCTCTTTCTCCAGAACAAAAATAATTTTTTTAATCACCTTTGCTAAGTGGGTCAATGTGACACATGTATTCAGTAACTAGTCATGACTAATTCTCACTGCATTTATGGTCAATGGAATTAAAAAGCAAGCCCAATTCTCACACTCACAGTCACTTCCTTCAGAGGAATAACATGTTGGATTCTTTTTTTAAATTTTTGTTTTATGTATATGAGTGTATTTATGTAAATGCATGTATGTCAGTGCACCCCATATCATGCGAAGCCCACCGAGGCCAGAAGATAGTGTCAGATCCCCTGGAACTGGAGTTACAGTTATTAGCTGTCATGTGGGTGCTGAGAATTGAACCTGGGTCTCCTGGAAGAGCAGCCAGTGCTCTTAACCACTGAGTCATCTCTCCAGTCCCTACATGCTAGATTCTTTTGAAATACAAAAATGTTTTATGCTACTTCAATATTCATGAAGTTGAATCCAATATCTACCATGAATACTAGAAAAATTCATTTTATATCCTCTTTCATGATACATGCATCCTTTTACCTCACTGTCCTTCCTCATCATCCATTCTTGGTCTCCTTTCTAAATTTTTGAACTTTACCCACATTTGCACCTGTTTTCAAAGATGCATGTATATACATTATAGACCAAGACCTGCATATGAGGGAGAACATGCATTTTTTTTAAGGCATTTACAAAGTCATCTTGAAATCTGCTTTCTCCACCTGTCTATGCTCTACCTAACAGAGAGAAATGAGCCTCAATTGCATGCCTGGCAGTATGTACCTACTGTAATCTGATGTAATTCCTACCATCTGTTTCCTTATTCTCTTCCTCACTAGAACTTACCTAGATAATAGCATGGATCTTACTTTGCTCACTATTTCTTTGACCTGATATATAGCAAATACTCAGTAAATATATATAATTTAAAGGATTCAAGAATTAGTATCGGAGCTCATAAATACCAGGCACAGATCTTGTTTTCAGTAATTCAAATGTTTCCCTTCCAGTTTATTTTACCTTTAATCTTATTGGAATCTATACAAGCTGTTGTTATATGTGTGCTTCAAGTGCAATAGAATGATCGAACTTCACATTTTGTCTTTATTCAAAAATATGGCCAAGTGTGGTGGTGCACACTTTTAATGCTAGCACTCAAAGCCAGAGGCATGCGGATCTCTGTGAGATAAGAGGCTAGCCAGGTTTATACAGCCAGGCCAGCTGGGATTTCAGAAAGATCCTGTCTCAAAAAACAAAGGAAAACAGAAAGATTAAAGCATTTTAACACAGCACATCAACTTTATCTATTCCAAATGGTGTGATTCACTTTACTTTTTCTGCTCATATTCATATGAACAAAGAAAAAAAATCTTAATGTATAACAGCCTCAAATTCTGTTATAAAAACCTCTAACAAATATTGAAGTAGACAGTGCTTGTTACATAGCATATATCAGTTAAATTATTGAGTAGCAATAGATAATAAAAACAACGATCAATTTTACTTCAAAAGAATTTAACAAGCTAAGCATGTACATAAGATCAAATTTTTATGTCCCATTAGTGAATCAAGAAATCTAGATTTGTTGTCAGAATATTCTGGAGGATACATTAGGGATGTGGTTAATTAGTAAAACTATCAATATAAATTGAGTAAAAAAGCTGCTAATTATAACATAAGTTGTTACACCAAAGTTTTTCTTCATTAAACAAATTATTAGTAAGTCCATTTTTTTTCTCTAATTAAAAAAATTTGAAACAGTATTTACTAGCTTAAAGAAAATTAGACTTTGAAAAGAGTAAACTCAAGGAAACAAATGAAATCACACCAAGGATGACATACTAAAAAACTTTAAAGGCTGGAGAGATGATACAGTGGTTAAAAGCACTGGCTGCTCTCATAGAGGACCCAGGTTTGGTTTCCAGCACCCACATAGTGGCTAACAGCTGAACTCCAGTTCCAGGGAATTCAACACCCTCTTCCGACCTCCACAGGGACTGCCCGACACAAGTGCACTTACATGCACCCAGGCAATACACTCATACACATAAAATAAAAATACATTTTTTTAAAAACTTTATTATTTAAAGTTATAGATTTTAAAGTTACGTATGTATTATATACATCATTTGCCACAAATTTAAATCCAAAATCTTCCAGATACTATTTGATATTTATAAACTATACATAATTTTTAAAAAATTAAATATTTAATTCATATGTGCCAAGTGCAACAAAGGGCATACAAATAAAGATTTCAAAGTAAGTACCAATGTAGAGACATCAGCAAACAGATCTCACCTTTTCAAGTGGTTTTCCCAGAGAGTTTCCAATCAGTTTCCAGTCATTCAAGACTTCTTCAACTTTAGAAATAAACCTAGGAAGGGGGAAAAAACTTTCTAAATACATAAAACTATACATTTTATTCCTATTACTATACAATTTCTTTTAAAATTGTTTTTTTACATTTTAACAATTAGAGAAAGTTCAGCAAATTTAATATTGTTAGCTCAATTTAGGGATACAGACTAAAAACAGAAACAATGTTGTTCAGCTCGAGAATTCCTAAATTTTGAGTCATTTAGATCTGTTCACTAAATATATTCTTTCTACAAAATAAAAATTAAGAATAACCCTCCCAAGGGGCCAGAGATAATTCAGCAGTTAAGAGCATGTACTGCTCTTCCAGAGGACCCAAGTTTGATTCCCAGAACCTAAATCAGCTCAGAACTACTTGTAGTTCCATTGGGTACCCACACTAATGAGCACATACCCACGTACAGACACACACACACATATACACATAATTTTAAAATAATTTTAAGATAAATCTAGGAGCTAGAGAAACAGCTCAACAGTTAAGAGCACTTGCAGAGGACTGGGGTTCAGTTCCTAGCATCCACACGGTAGTTAACAATGGTCTGTAGCTCCAATTCAAGGGGACTTCAACACCTTCTTCTGGCCTCTTCAGGCATTGCACACACAAAGTACACTTACATTCGTGCAGGCAAAACACTCATAAAATACAAATAAAAAGAAATTCTAAAAAATAAAATTTTTACCAACTGATCAAATAATTCCCTTTTGATATGGTAAATAAATTTGGAACAGAAGCAAAAACTGAGACTAATATGATATTAAGGATAATTATACAACTAATAATTTCTCCTTGCTTTCAAAATAACAGACCTGTTTAACTTTCCCTTTAAATATATATACAAATTACCTGAATTGCTCTCCTTTCCCCCTCAAAGGAAAACGCTATTTGGAAAGTTTTCTTATTAAGTCTTAAGGGACAACTGAAAAAATGTACATTTGCTAAAGGAGCAATGATCATTTAAAAGCTATGTGCTTGTGGGGTCGCTCCCTCTCCTCGTGGGTCGTTGGCCACTGTTCCACGAGGACAAAGGGAGCAGAAGCGACGAACGGGGTCAGAGCGGCCAGTGAGCACTGACCGAAGAAAGCCCTTGCGGGGAGGCAGGTTCAGTGATGCAAACAGCTCCAGACTCAGTGAAACAGCTCCAGATTCAGTGAAACAGCTCCATTTATTTAGTGGGATGTCAGGGAAAATATAGTGTGGAGGCAGCAGCCAATGCTTCAGCTGATAGGTACTCATAGTATGCTTTATTTACATGTGGCAGTAGGAGCCTATCATCCGACTACTGGGCAATGCCTGATTGGCGGCACTTTCCAGGTAAGTCAGGCAGAGAGCGGGAGGCCCCCTGCTGAGAAGGGGAGTCCTTCCATATAGCGCTGAGCCCCTTAGAGCTATCCAGACATGGAGGACTACAGCCCTAGCAGCAGGGTTCCCCAACATGTGCTCTCTCCAATCTTTATATTTTTGAAGACCTAATAAAAAGTGAACTGAAAGGGCTGGAGAGATGGCTCAGCAGTTAAGAGCACCGACTCCTCTTGCAGAGATTCAGGTTCAGTTCCCAGCACCCACATGATGGCTACGAACCATCCTTAACAGTCATCCAAAATTGCACTGCATACATGTGATGGATGCACTTCCATACATGCAGGCACCACACTCATACACATAATATTAAAACAAAATGTTTTAAGCAAACTGAATGGGCTAGACAGATTACTCAGTGGTTAAGAGCATTGACTCCTCTTGCAGAGGCCCTGAGTTCAGTTCCCAGGATCCACATGCTGCCTAAAAACCATCCCCAACTCCAGTTCTAGAGGATCTGATGCCCTCTTCTGGCCTCCATAGGCATTGCATACACGGCTGCACTCATATGCAGGCAAAATACTCATACACATAAAGTAAAAATAAATCAAAAAAGTTTTTTAAATATTTATTATTTTTATTTTATGTGTATGAATGTATTGCCTGCATGTATGTGAGTGCACCCATGTTGTGCAATGCCACGGAGGTCAGAAGAGGGCTTCAGATTCCCTGGAACTGGAGTTAAGGACGGTTCATAGCCGCCATGTGGGTGCTGGAAACTGAACCCAGGTCTTCTGCAAAAGCAGTCAATGCTCTTAACCGCTAAGCCATCTCTCTAGCCCCCTCAAAAAATATTTTTAAGTGAACTAAATTTGACCAGCAACATGCTCAACAGCAGCATATGAAAACTTTCAAGCTGTTTATAGTGACAGAAATATGATGCAATCTAGCAACAACCAACATTACTTCCTAAAGCATTCAGGAAGTACTACCAGGGTGATTAAAGTCAAACTGTATTCAAAGGCATCAGGTTTTTCCTTCAGTGGCATTAGAAACTAATATTCACATTCAAAACAGTAGTGACAGTAATAAATCAGTTTATGATTTGACTGAACCTTCTCATTAACTCCTTTTTAAATTAAAAGCAGTGGCTAGAGAGATGGTTTAGAAGGCTTGACTACATAGTGAATTTGAGGCCACCCTAGGATGCATAAAACCCTGTTTGAGGTTGAAGAGATAGCTCAGCGGTTAAAAGAACTTGCTGTTCTTCCAGAGGACTGAAGTTTGGTTCCCAGCACCCATGTCAGGCATCTCATAATCACCTGTAACTGCAGCTTCAATGGATCAGATACTCTCTTCTGGCCTCTGCTGGCACCATATACACATGGCATACAGATATACACATATCCATAAATTTTTTTAGTATTTTTTTTAAATTTTACATGTGTGAGTGTATTAATAGCCTGCATGTATGTTAAGCACACCTGTGTTGCACAATGCTTATGGAGATCAGAAGAGGGCATCAGATTCCTTGGAACTGGAGTTACAGACAGTTGTCAGATGCCATGTGAGTGCTGGGAATTGAACCTGGATCCTTTGCAAGAGCAATCAGTGCTCTTAACTGCTGAGCCATTTCACCAGCCCCCATAAATTTTTCAAAATATATCTTTTTTTTTTCCTTCTTCTGAGACAGGGTCTCCCTGTAGCCCCAGCTGGCCTGGAACTTGTTATGCAGACCAGGCTGGCCCTCAAACTCACAGAGATCCACCTGCCTCTGCCTCCCAAGTGCTGGGATTAAAGGTGTGCACCACCATGCCCGTTACTCAAAATATATCTTTTAAAAATTAAAAGCAGTCTCAATTCATGTATGAATGCACTCTGGGGGAGGTTCAGTCAAATGGCAATTATTAGCTTTGAAAATAAGTGGACTTGGGGCTGGAGAGATGCTCAGTGGTTAAGAACACTGGTTGTCCCTGCAGAAGACCCGGGTTCGAAGCCCAGCATCCACATGGCAGCTAACAACTGTCCATAACTCCAGTCCCAGTGGATCTGACAGGCTCTTCTGACCTCCATGTGCATTCCATGACATGGGGCATTGCATGACCTATATGCAGGCAATACACGCATACACATAAAATAAATTTTTAAAAAGTGAACTAAAAATAAGTTTACATTTTTTAAAAAAAAAGTAAAAATGTAAAATGTATCCAGAAAATAAAAATGTGCATGAAATATACCTTGCAAGGGGCTAGGATTGTGGACCAGTGTTAAGATGGCTTATCTAGCATGCCTGAGGCCCTGAGCTCCATTCTAAGAATACCATCCCCTGCAAAAATATGGCTGTAAATTGTTCTACTAAATGTGAAATAGTGTTACATCACCTGGAATAAGACTGTTAAATGTAAGTTAAGGGTGTACGTTATATACATGGAAAAAATAAAAATAGCAAGGAATAGAAAAAAACAATTAACAAAAAAATTAAATTTAAAAAATACCATCCCCCACCCCACAGGAAAGCACTAAGAACACATAGCACTTTTTTTAAATTTTTATTTTTATGAGTGTTATGCTTACATTTAAGTGCACCTATATCATGCAGTGCCATGGAGAAGAGGGCATCGGATCCCCCTGGAACTGGAGTTTCAGACAGTTGTTAGCTGCCATATGGATGCTGGGATTCAAACTGAGGTCTTCTATAAGAACAGCCAGTGCTTTTAACCACTGAGCCAGAGCTCCTACCCCATTGCACATTTTATAAAAATTAAAAACTGAAAAAAACAAAACAAAAGTGGAAGCTATTCTAATGTCCAACTGAAGCATACAGTTGTAGATTAATGGTACATCTACTCAATGAACCAATATATATCATTAAAAAATGTTTTGAAAAACATTTGAGACAAGAAAAAAATGTGTTAAGTGAAAAAAGAAAGCTAGTGAAAGAGGTATTAATATAGTTTGACCTAAAACGTTTACAACATACACGATTAAAACAAAACAGGTCAAAAATTTAATAGTTACGTTCTGGTGTAGGTTTGTAGATTTTTTAAATTTACTATGAGGTTATTATTACTATCATCAAAATAATTTAAAATATAGCTTTCAGAGTAAAAGGAGGACCATCTTAAAATAATGGATAAATTCTAGCAGTACTAGCTAAGAGAAAATTATATCCTATACATATTGAGATTTGACTAAGAAAATTAGTAACTTTTTTTCTTAACCACTCTCCAGAACTTAGCTCGAGTCACTTAACTTCTTATTCTATATGAAGTTCTTTTGTATACACTTTTGGAAGAAGAGATTTCTTTCCATTTCCCTTCTAAGCTTTTACATCAATTTGTAATTACAGATTCTTGTATTACATGACTCTTATCTGTCTCTTCTGTTAGAAAGTACATTCATAAGAACAGGAATACAGTAATCTATTTTTCCTCCTTTTGATTATTGTAAAGACTCGGAAGAGGCTGGGTGTGGTAGTGCATGCCTTTTAATTCCAGCACTTAGGAGGCAGGGGCAGGTGGATCTTTTTGAGTTCGAGGCCAGCCTGGTCTACATAGTGAGTTCCAGGATAGCTGGGGCTATAAGGAGACCCTGTCTCAAAAAGACAAAAATAAAAATAAAAAGTCTGGGGAAGAAACCAGGGCCTTGAACATGCTAAGCCTTATTTGTTTTTATTATCACATCCCTAATTTCCTACACTACACATGGACATTCAGCAATTTTTTTTTTCTTTGTCTTTTTGAGACAGGGTCTCCCTGTAGCCCAGCTGACCTGAACTCACTATGTAGAGTAGGCTGTTCTTGATCTCACAGAGCTCCACTTGTCTCTGCCTCCCAAGTGCTGATTTAAAGCATGCACAGGTACGCCAACCTGCTGGTAAGTATTTCTTAACCTGACAAATGATAAAGAGTTATGGGAATCTACTTAGCCCACTCAATAAATTATCTATATGATATATAACCCCTGATGAGAACTTTTTATTCAAACATTAATAAGAAATTTTAAAGTCTCTGCATTTTTTTCACAAATTGTAAAATATTAGTTTCATTCTACAAACAAAAATTTAAAAGCCAAACTAAATTTCTTATGTTTAAAATCCTCATGACTGTATTAACAATTATTTCCAGAAGAAGAGCTAAGCAATTTATTATTCCCTTTAGGAAATTTTAAATACTTAACTAGGGAAAAGTGATCATTTTTCTTTCAAAACATTGGTCAATGATGTTTCCTTATCACTCATCCTCCGAGATTCAACTCACGTTTTTCTCTTCTTTTAAAATATTTATTTTTATTTTATGTATATGAGTATATTGTCTCCACGCATGTAAGTGTACCCATGTTGTGGAATGCCTGTAGAGGTCAGAAGAGGGTGTTGGATCTCCTGGAACTGGAGTTACAGACAGTTGTTAGCCACCATGTGGGTGCTGGGAACTCAGGTCCTCTGCAAGAGTAGCCAGTGCTCTTAACCACTAAGCCATCTCTCCAGCCCCCTTTCTTTTCTTTTCAAAGAACTGTATTACATTTATTTACTTTGTATATATGCATGTCTGTGCATGTTGGTGCATGCCATGTGATGGTTGGAGCACAACTGGCAGGAACCAGTACTCTTCTTCCACCATTTACGTCTTGGAGATCAAACTTGGGTTGTCAAGCTTGACAGCAAGTGCCTTAATCCACTGAGCCATCGCCAGCCCTCAAATTACACTTACTTTGTTTTTTAAAATTTTATTATTCTTGTTTTATGTGCATGCGTGTATTGCCTGCATGCAGGTAAGTGTACCCATGTCGTGCAATGCCCGCGGAGGTCAGAAGAGGCTGTCGGATCCCTTTGATGAACTTGAAAATAGGAAGACTCAATATGGAGCTTTAGTTTCTTGCCTGAAAGACTGAAGCTAAGGAAGTGTCAAGAAGGGCAGTTTGGGACATGTTAAAGTTAGTATCTTGACAGTTGTTAGTGTAATTTGAGGGGCTAGAGAGATGGCTCAGCAGTTAAGAACATTGGTTGTTCTTGCAGACGTCCTGGGTTGGAATCCTAGCACCCACATGGCAGCTAGCAACTGACCATAACTCCAGTTCCGGGGGAATTTGATACCCTCTTCTGACCTCCGTAGGCACTGCACGAGATGGGTGCACTTATATACAAGTAATACACTCACAAACATAAAAAATTTTTTAGTTTTTTTTTGTAATTCACAACACTATCCCTATTTAAACTGGTTCTTTGAAGTGAGTACCAATTGGCTTATATTTTAATCACTTGCTGGGCTTTTTGAAAGGTATGGCTTTTCCCATCCTTGGTATAGCTCTGGAAACACAGTACCTGCTCATAAAGTTTTGCTAGTGTGTTGTTTACTGCCTCTATTGCCCCACCCTCCAGAGCCAGCTACTGCGTCAAGGATCTTTTGTATTTTCCTATGCCGTCAAATGATATGACACGCACAATTTTCAAGAACTACAAAACACTGCAACAGTATAAAATAACTCAGTACCCATACCCTGATGGGTTTCTGTGACACTGAACAGGAAGTTTCTCGACTATTTTTCAGTGATATAAAAATTTCATGAAAACAGCTGTTCCTGTGAGTTTGACAAGTTCGGAAGCCTGGCCACATTACCTAGTTAAAAATACAGCAAGGTGAACCACAACGGTCCGTAGACATGTTATTTGTAAAAAATGGAGGAGGAAGAGCGGGAGACGTAGGGGGATAACAGAAAGGAAAAACAAAATTGAAAGGGAAAACAAAAGTAAATTATTCTGGAAAACAGAATGGAGATGGGCGGATGGACAATCATCAACAACAGCTGCGAAGCGGACAGCTTATGACAAGGGAAGCAAACGGAAATGTCAGCAGGAACGACCAGGGTGAGCACGAAAATGACTCTCGCAGACTGGTTGAGGTGTCAGTAAAGTGTTGGGGTCAAAACTTTTTCAGAAGGGTTAGTCTGACCACAGACGTGGAAGGACGCGGAAGCGAGCGGCGGCCGGGGCGGGGCGGTGCCAGGGGCCAAGCCCAAGAACTGGCGTGGGCGACTCCATCGGAACGCGTCACCTGCGTGGGGGTGAGAGGCAGCGGCAGCCTCCCCGCCGGGCCTGTGGGACCCAAACGCGCCACTCACCTTTCCCACTCCGAGGCAGTGGTGAAGTCTGTGATCTCAAACACCTCGGACTCGGGCTGCGAGGGGAAAGGAAAGCAGACATTGAGACTCAGGGAGCTGACGTAGGCGGCAGAACTCCGGGATGAACTCACCTAGAGTGGGGAACTCACCTCACTATCTGCCGCCATCTTGACGAGCGCCGGGGTGAGCGCGCGCGGAATGCCGGGAAGAAGGGCGAGAGGAGGCGGTGCTGAGTCCATGGGCGGCTTGTCAGCGTGGTGTGGAAGGGGCGCGATGTGGCCCACCCCCAGGGCCCCGCCCCGCCCCCAGGGCCCC
>NW_008337291.1:526221-534539 GCF_000622305.1 Nannospalax galili
GCCCCGCCCCGCCCCCTGTTAGGGAGGTTAGTGAGAGATTATGGGCATCTTTTCCCCGGGTTTTAAGAACTTAAAAAGCGTCTTCCACTCCCAACTGTGGGTGGTCTAGTAAAATTTACAAATATCCTGTAGACTCAGGCATGGCTGTCCAACCGTTTGACCTTGCTGCCTGATGTCATCTACAAATGTGTTAGGCCAGATTCTTAGATATTCTAGGACTCATGGGGCTCGCTGTACAAGGCCTTTGACATGCCTGGTTAAGATTGTATTTTAAAAAATAATAAAGCACGGGCCTGGAAAGATGGCTGGTGGTTAAGAGCACTGGCTGCACCTTGCGAAGGGACTGGATTTGATTCCCAGTATCCATGTCAGTAACTCCAGTTCCAGGGGATCCGGTGCCCCCTGTGACCTACACGGGCATTGCAAGCATGTGGTGTACTTACAACCAGGCAAAACACTCATTTACATAAAAATTTTAAATTAAAAAAACAAAACAAAACAGAAACCTAAAGCAGCCGAGTGTGGTGGTGGCACACCTTGAATTCCAGCACTTGGGAGGCAAGGCAGGCGGCTTTCTGAAATGGAGGCTAGCTTGGTCTACATAGGGAGTTCCAAGCCAGGATGACCTTGAACTTCTGATCAGCCTACCTCCAGCATCCTAGCCCCTCATTCATACTTTATTTATTGACTTGTAGGCACTAAGTGAAGTCCTAAAAACCTCTCCTTTTCCTGACCCCAGGGGAAAAAAAAATCTATAGTTTAAGAAATAAAATGATCATCCAAGTTATCTAGTTTCTGAGAAGAACAGCATGATATTCAATAAATGCTTCACTTTTTAAACCATTAAAGAACAGAAGTGCCAACTAAGAGAAGAATTCTGTCAAAAGCCAGGGAGGTGACTAAGCCAGGAAGAGAGTTTTCCACCAAGTCTGACAACCTGAGTTCTATCCTGGGTGCCCACATTGTGGAAGAAGAGAGCCAACTCTTAAAAGTGTGGACTCAGAAGCCTCCCATACAATACATTCATACATACATTCATACATACATACATAATACATACATAAATGTAAATTTTTTTTTTTTTGGTCTTTTTGAGACAGGATCTCCCTGTAGCCGCAGCTGGCCTGGATTCGTATGGAGACCAGGCTGGCCTTGAACTCACAGAGATCTGCCTGCCTCTGCCTCCCAAGTGCTGGGATTAAAAGCGTGTGCCACCACACCCGGCACATAAACGTAATTTTAAAAGAGCAACCTCCACACGTGTGCTAGGCTAAGCATGCAGGCACACTTACACAAAAAATAAGATAAAAAGTGAGAAAATCTGTCATACATACTGAAATATTGTACACAAGCCTAATTTATGTAGATCTGAGGATTAAACTCAAGACCTCAGGCATGTTATACAAGTACTCTACCACCTGAGCTACATCCCCAGCTTCTTGGGTCCACTTTACAGTTGTTAAAGTAGTTAATGTGTCTCTTTTGATCAGATACAAAGGCAAGAAAGACCAAGATCATAAATTTTGATAACAGAAACACAGCAGTAATAAATTTTCATATTAAAAAAAAGAACATTGCTGAATAAACTGGATGTGGTGGCAAACACCTGTAATCCCAGCGCTGAGGAGGCAGAGACAGGAGGATCCCTGGGGCTTGCTGGCCAGCCCATCTAGCCAAATCAGTGAGCTACAGATTCAGTGACAGACTGTCTCCAAAAAAGGTGAAGAAGTCTGTGCTGAATGGCATTAGTGTCAACTTGACACACCTGGGTTGAGGGAGCCTCAAATTGGGAAATTGCCTCCATTGAACTGGCCTGTGGCCACGTTTGTGAGGCATCTTCTTGATTGTTGTGTGACATGGGAGGGCCCAGCCCACTGTGGATGGTGCCACCGCTGGGTGGGTGGACCTGTGTTTTACAAGATAGCAGGCTGAGCAGGGGCCAGGGGAACAAGCCAGTAAGCAGCATTCCTCTATGGCCTGTGCTCCAGCTCCTGCTTCCAGGTTCCTGCCCTGAGTTCCTATCTTGGGCTCCTGGATGAACTGTAACCCAGGATATGTAAGCTAAATAAACCCTTTCCTCCCCAAGTTGGTATTGGTCAGAGTGTTTTGTCACTGCAATGAAGAAACAAACTAGGACAAAGTCATAGGCGGAACTTGTAAAAGAAAGGAGCCAGGGGCTCCTCCCAAGCCCATGTGACCCCTGAGGAACAGATCCTCAAATGACCTTAAGAGTAAAAATAAATTGGTTTATCTGGGCCAACTGTATGGCCTTAAACACTGAAAAGTAAAGTATAACCAAAGATTAAAGGGGCCAATATAATTTAAGAATCCATGTGGCTATATAACAAGCAACAATGCCAGATAGGAGATACCTTCTTTTGAGTTGTTAGCCAGGGTGGCCCAAAAGACTCCCAGATAGTAACCCAGCATAGAACTGGGAAAATGAACAGCAGACCCCAATCTTATCTAAAGTAATATTGACGACTGGTTGCTGCTAGATGAGGAACAGCTGACCTTCCTAAAACAAAGACTTCTAGATAGGCTGACTAGATTCACCAGATGGATGAATTCACCAGTGGGGAACAGCTGAGGACAGTGGACAGTAGCAGGGATAACAAGAGTATAAGAGCTCTAGTGGGGGGAGAGAGGTTCTGGGAGGGTACCATCTGGGAAGTGGGTGTATAGATGAATAAGATGGTTTGGGATGTTCTTTGTGATATATACACACAAAAAAAATCAACAAATTTAAAAAATTATGTTTGAGGAGGAAGCATAAAAATTTACATCATATTAATTAGTAGAGGTGATAAACATTACCATTGAAATCTACCCGATGACTTTATAGATGTGCACAAGTGCCAAGGATCCGAGTGCAACCGATTATGACTAGTAATAATCAGATACATACAGATGAGAGACCATGCGCCAACATCTCAGTGTTATTAGCGAAAACGAGTCTTTCTGTAAGAAACAGTATGCTTTAAAATGAAATGGAGATCTTTTTTAAAGGTTAAAAACTCATTCAATTTTATGTCTTAGAGGGCTTATACTGAGTTCAATAGAGTATAACTGTATTAATCCAACAGCAAACCTAAAAATTTTATAGCCACTTTTGAAAAGAGATGAATCTTTGCTCTGGAAACTTACTGAGTATATTAAAGCTGCAATGAAATGCTTCTTCTAAAAAAAAAAAAAGATGAAGTGATTGAGGAAGACATCTGGCTTCCTCTCTGGCCTACACACACACACAAGGAAGAGGAAAAAAGATACAGATGTAGGAAGATTTGTACATGGAAAAGAATTTCTTTTTCACATTTTAAGATTACAAGGAAAGAAAGTCCATGGGTTTTATAATTAGATAGATCTGACTTCAGTCATTTATTAATTATATGACCTTGTGACCCTGTGCAAATTGTTCAACTTTCTTAAACCTGTTTCTATTAGTAAAAAGGAACCTGTAATACCCATTACTACATAGGATTGTGTTAAAGATTGAGTTCTAACTGGGTGTAGTGGTGTACCCCTTTAATCCCAACAGTGGGGAGTCAGGAGCAGGTGGAGCTCTGTGATTTCAAAGTCAACCTGATCTATATAGTGAGTTCCAGCATGCCTAGGGCTACGTAGTGAGACCTTGTCTCGAAAAATAAAAATAAAAAAGGTTGGGTTCTAAAACACTTCAACATCCTGCCTGGAATAGGTGACCAATTATAGTAGTAACCTTTATAATAAATGTCCTTTGAAATGCTACTGACGTACAAAACATTACTTTTTTCTCTCTCTCATTAGTATTGAAGAAGTTTCAGTGACTAAAATAAGAATTAAAGCAGTTTTAAAGATTTTGCTTCCTGAAGTTAAATTTTAGAAGTGCATGAAACTACCATATTAAGGTTGCCAGGGAAAGTTTTCTCTTCCAAGATATTTTTGGCTTCTTGTCATCTCCCCAGAGAAAATGTTTAAATAAATTATTTGTTACAGCAGAGCGTGAAGCTAGGATGCTAATGATGCTAAAAAAAAAAAAATTAAAAAAAAACCCATGGGAGACACGCTTTTATTAGATTTCTCACTGGTTCACGAAGCAGAAAAGATGGTTTCTCCAGGATGAAGAGCTGATTCACCCCACATCCAGAGGCAAGAGCATTCCTTGCAAGCACGTTTCCTCTCTAGTATAATTGTCCCTGGAGCGATATTTTGATGCATAGGCGCTTTTAGAGATTAGAAGCCCTGGAAAAATCACCCTCAGCTAGATCCTCAGGGGACCATTGGGGGCATAACCATTTAATTAGGGCTTAAAGAGAAAACATTGTTTTTGAAAGGAGCAACATTATAGGATGCAAGCATCCTCATCTTTCTATCTTGACGACTCTGTGCCAAGAGAATCAGCATCGGCATGATGCTGTCCTGGGATGCTGGCAATGAAGCTACAACGGGAAGAGAAGACACTATGAGAACAAGAAACTTCAGAGAAATTCTCTAAGTGGCGGAAACTGCCAGAGAACATATTTTTCCATTCATTTAGTAATATAAAGTGTCTAGTGCCAGGACCCTGTAGCTGATCCTATGAAGGTATTCAAAGAAAAATAATCCTTGCCTGCTGGTTCTCAGTCTGAGGACCCAGAGATAAGACCTAAGTGATGATAATGTGACTTAGAAAAACTGATAGCTATCCACCTTCTTAAAGCATTTTGTAAATACAATGGTAAAAAAATAGATGACTTTTGGAACACACACAGTATCTTGATATATTCTGAATAAAGCCCACTTTTTGTTATTGCTATTGAGGTTTCATTTTTTTTTCTGCCTTTTTTGAGACAGGGTCTCCTTGTAGCCCCAGCTGTCCTGGAACTCACCATGTAGACCAGGCTGGCTTTGAACTCACAAAGATCTGCCTGCCTCTGCCTCCCAAGTGCTGGGATTAAAGGTGTGCGCCACCATGCACGGCAAGGTTTCATTTTTTTAAATTATTTATTTAATAACCATATACTTAGAAGAAGCATTTCATTACATCAGCATTGACATATTCAATAACAATTTTCTAAGCTAGGATGCAACTCTTACAAAATTGGCTGTACATTTTTAGGTTTAAAGTTGAATTATTACAGTTATACAATATTTTACTCAGTATAAACACTATAAGACATAAAACTAAATGAGGTTTTAACCTTTAAAATAAGATCTCTATTTCATGATTAAAATAGAGTTTCATGCAGAAAAATTCATTTTTAATGCAATTGACATTAAGATGTTTGCACATGTGTTTCTAATCTCTACATATCTGATTATAACTAGTCACAGTCGGTTACTTTCTGAGCTCCTTGGCATCTGAGCATGGATATAAAGTCATCAGGTAGATTTCAATGGAACTACATGATTAGAAGAAGCATTTCACTACAGATTTAACATATTCAGTAAAACACTTTAGAGCAAGAGCACATCTCTTTCACAAGTGGGTGCAAGTTTCTAGTTTCACAGTTGAATTAATATAGTTATATATTATTGAACTCAGTATAAGCCCTATAAGACATAAAATTGGATGCATTATTAACCTTTAAAAAAAGATCTACATTTCATTTTAGAATATATTGTTCCTTGCAAAAACAAGACTCATTGTTTTTGCTACTAACACTGAGATGTTGGCGCTTGCATCTCTAATCTGTATGTATCTGATTATTACTAGTCGTAATCCATTGCTGTTGGACCTTTGGCGCCTGAGTATGTCTGTAAAGTCATCAGGCAGATTTCAGTCGTATTGTTTATCACCTTTACTAATTAGCATGACATAAATTTCCATGCTTCCTCCTCAAATATAATACATTTTTTAAGAATTTGTTGATTTTTGTGTGTATGTGTGTGTGTGTGTGTATACCACACAGAACATCCCAAACCATTTCATTCGACTATACACCCACTTCCCAGATAGCACCCTCCCATAGTCTCCCTCCCTCCACTAGAGCCCTTATACTCTGATATCCCTGCTACTATCTGCTGTGTTGTCGGCACCCCAGCCATTCCCCACTACTTGCCCTTCTGGTGAATTAGTCTGCCTATCTAGAGGTCTTTGTTTTAGGAGGGTCATCTAGCAGTAATAAGTTGTCAATATTTCTTTAGATAAGATTGGAGTCTGCTGTTCATTTTCCCGGTTCTATGCTCGGTTACTATCTGAGAGTCTCTTTGGCCACCCTGGCCAACAACTCAAAAGAAGGTATCACCAGTCTGGCATTGCTGCTTGTTATGTAGCCTTTAGATATGCAATATGGACTCAAGAAATTATATTGGCCCCTTTAATCTTTTGGGTGTTTAAGGCCATATGGTTGGCCCAGATAAACTAATTTATTTTTACTCTTAAGGTCATTTGAGGATCTGTTCCTCAGGAGTCACATAGGCTTGGGGGGAGCCCCTGGCTCCTTTCTTTAACCAGTTCTTCCTATGTGAAGATAGGTCAAAGGTCCTGCTTGACCATGGTTGGCTTCGCTTGGAAGCATGGAAGAAATGATTCCTCTGTGTTAACCCTCCTTCCTCCTTTCTGGACACTGGTTCAAGTCCATCTGGTAGGGTCTCCTCAGCCTCCTTGACCAAGAGGACAGGTGACCCACCACCATTACAGGACATTTTGAGAGATGCCCCCTGGAACTTAGTCTACCTTGGAGGGCAAGGAGCAAAAACTGTCCTTTAAGTCCCTCTGACCAGATTAGTATAGGCCTCAAAGTCTGTTAAACACCCAAGAAGATTATTTCCACCAGTCTGGTACATTTAATTACCATGTGTCATGTAGATAAATCTTGGGCAAAGACCAAAGGTTCTCAGAAAAGTCTTTCCTAGACATATACTATATTTGGTGATCTAGTCATTAGGTTGTTGGACTAATATGGTTCCCTCTGGTTTTACAAAACTAGCTAGGCATTATTGCCTCTTATTTATCTCTTGTATTGTCTCACCCCTCCATCATGGTTTTCCCACTTAAGGTGCCCCCATTTCCCCGCTTTATCCCTTAATAATACCCTTCTCCTATGGTCCTACCTCTCTTAAGCTCCTTCTTTCCCTTTATCCCTTAGGTTCCTTGTATATACTACTTCCCTCCACCCTCCCTTAAACTATCCCAATTTTTAACCATATCTCCCTTATTAAGGCCTGTTTGTCTCTTTCAGGTTCTTTCTTTTCCTTTACCTCCCTGGTTCCTTTCCATTATCCTGGTTCCTGTAGTTATGTCTGGTTACATACTCATTTAGCAGGGTCTGGTTCTAGGATCCACATATGAGGGAGAACATACATCGATTTTTTTTTTCTGAGTCTGTGTTGCTTCACTTAGTATAACAGTTTCTAGTTCCATCCATTTACCTGCAAATTTCATGATTTCATCCTTCTTTACTGCTGAGTAAAACTCCATCGTATAAATGAACCACATTTTCATTATCCACTCGTCAATTGAGAGACACTTAGGTTGCTTCAGTCTCTCAGCTATTGTGAAAAGAGCACTAACAAACATGGATGTACAAGTGTCTCTGCAATAGGATGAGTTCTTTCCCCTCCAACATTTGGTATCATTTTTTTTCTTGATCTTAGCCAGTCTGACTTGGGTAAGATGAAATCTTAAAGTGGTTTTAATTTGCATTTCCCTAATTACTAGTGATGTTGAACTTCTTTTAAGATGTTTCATAGCCATCTTTACTTCTTCTTTTGAGAACTCTCTATTGAGCTCCTTTGCCCATCTTTTAATTGGGTTGCTTCTCATCTTGGTTCTCTGTTTTTTGAGTTCTTTATATATTCTGGATATTAAACCTCTATCAGATGTATCGCTGGTGAAGATTTTCTCCCATTCTGTGGGTTTTCTGTTTGCTTCATTGGTTGTCTCCTTTGATGTACAGAAGCTTTTTAGTTTAATGAGGTCCCATTTGTTGATTCTTGTCCTTGTTTCCTGAGCAATTGATGTCCGGTTTAGAAAATCCTTTCCTACACCTATATCTTGTAGGTTTTTCCCAATGTTTTCTTCTAATAGATTCAGAGTTTCAGGCTTTACATAGACGTCTTTGAGCCTTTTGGAATTGACTTTTGCACAGGGTGAAAGATAGGGGTTTAGTTTCATTCTTCTACAGGTGGAGATCCAGTTTTTCCATCACCATTTGCTGAAAGTCCTGTCTTTCCAGTGAATATTCTTGGCTGCTTTGTCAAATATCAGGTGGCTAAAATTGCATTTATTCATATTTGGGTCTTCAATTTTGTTTCATTGGTCTATGGTTCTATTTTTGTGCCAGTACCATGTTGTTTTTATGACTATAGCTCTTTAATACAGTTTAAAGTCTGGTATAGTAATCTCCCCAGCCGTG
>NW_008337291.1:534594-535255 GCF_000622305.1 Nannospalax galili
TTGCATTGAATCTATATATGACTCTTGGTAGGATGGTCATTTTCACAATATTAATTCTTCCAATCCATGAGCATGGGAGGTCCTTCCATCTTCTGATGTCTTCCTCAATTTCTTTCTTTAAAGAGTTAAAATTTTCCTTGTAGAGCTCTTTAATGTCTTTGGTCAGGTTAATTCAAAGGTATTTTATTTTTTTTGTGGCTATTGTGAATGGGAGGGTTTCCCTATGCTCTTTCTCTGACTGCTTGTCATTGGTATATAGAAAGGCTATAGACTTTTGCAGGTTAATTTTGTAACCTGCCACTTTACTGAACGCGTTAATAATTTCTAGGAGTTTTTGGGTGGAATTTTTGGCGTCTCTTAGATACAATATCATGTTATCTGCAAAAAGGGATAATTTGATCTCTTCTTTTCCAATTATTGCTCCTTTAATTTCCTTCTCTTATTGCTCTTGTAAGAGTTACAAGTACTATGTTAAAGAGTAGTGGAGATAGTGGACAGCCTTGTCTGGTTCCTGATTTCAATGGGAATGCTTCCAGTTTTTCTCCATGCAGAATGATGCTGGCTGTGTGTTTGTTAAATATGGCTTTAATTATGTTGAGGTATGTTCCCTCCAATCCAATTCCCTCTAGGACTTTGAACATAAATGCATGTTGAATTTTGC
>NW_008337291.1:535568-536448 GCF_000622305.1 Nannospalax galili
CTGGCTTCATAGAAGGAATTTGGAAGTTTTCCCTCCATTTCTATTTTTTTGAATAAATTAAGTAGTAATGGATGTAGATCTTCTTTAAATGTCTGGTAGAATTCTACTGTAAATCCATCTGGTCCTGGGCTTTTTTTACTCGGGAAGTTTTGTATTACTGCTTCAGTTTTCTTTTGTGTTATGGGTCTGTTTAAGCTGTTAATCTCTTCTTGGTTTAGTTTTGGTGGTTCCCATGCCTTTAGATACCCGTCCATTACTTTAAGGTTTTCAAATTTAGTAGCATATATGTTTTTAACGTATTCCCTTATAATGTTCTGGATCCCTTTGGTATCCGTTGTGATGTTTCCCCTTTCATCTCTGAGTTTGTTGATCTGGAGGTGCTCTTTCTTTCTTTTGGTTAACTGGGCTAGCGGTCTGTCAATCTTGTTTATCTTTTCAAAGAACCAGCTCTTGGAATTGTTCTTTTATTGTTTTCTTTGTTTCAATTTCATTAATTTCTGCTCTGATCTTTGTTATTTCTTCTTGTCTTCTGGGTTTGGGTTTTGTTTGCTGTTGTTTTTCAACTGTGTTGAGTTGCAATATTAAGTCATTTATTTGTGTTCTTTCCGATTTTTTGATGTAGGCACTTGGAGCTATGAACTTCCCTCTAAGAACCGCTTTCAGCATGTCCCAGAGGTTTTGTCATGTTGTATTGTCCTTTTCATTTAGTTCCAGGAATACTTTTATTTCTTTCTTAATTTCTCTTCTCTTTTGACCCATTCATCATTTAGGAGTGTGTTTTTTAATCTCCATGTGTTCATGTGGTGATTAGGGCTTCTTCTGGTGTTGATTGTAAGCTTTATTGCATGGAATTATTTCAATCTTTTTGTATTTGTTGAGG
>NW_008337291.1:537283-584086 GCF_000622305.1 Nannospalax galili
TTATAGTAATGGGTTGGCATCTGTGGTTATTTAAAACTAGGAATACTTTGGTCCAGGCTCTTCTGGCTTTCATAGTTTGCACTCAAAAGTCAGCTGTAATCCTAATGCGTTTTCCTTTACATGTGACTTGTTGTTTCTCTTTTGCAGTATTGTCTCTTTGTTTTGTACTTTTAGTGTTTTTACTATGATGTGCCATGGATCGTTTCTTTTCTGGTCCTGTGTTTGGTGTTCTATATGGTTCTTGTATTTGTATGGGCATGTCTTTCTCTAATTTTGGGAAATTTTCTTACATGATTCTGTTCAAGATCTGGTCCGTGCCATTATCTTAGGAGTCTTCTCTTTCTTATAGTCCTATGATTCATAAGTTTGGTCTTTTTATGGTGTCACACAATTCCTGCATATTCCATTCTTGTGATTTCTTAAAATAATCTTTGCTTGAGTGGTCTAGTTCATCCACTTTATCTTCCAGTCTTGATACTCTGTTTTCCATTTCATTCATCCTATTGGTGAGGCTTTCTCCTGCAGGCCCAGGGAGGCAGAAGGCAAGGTTTCATGTTTTAATTACTATATTGCAGAGGGGTCTGTGTGTGTGTGTGTGTGTGTGTTTAGGCAAGAGGACAACCTCAGCTGTCATTCCTCAAGAATGCTGTTTCTTTCTGAGACAAGGTCTCATTGATTGGCCTGGAGCTCATCAGATAGATTAGTCTGGCATGGGTGGACAGTGCTTTTACCAGAAGACATAGGTTATTAAATGAAAATAGTGCCCTAAGCGTTATTGCTCAGGGAGGCCCCAGAGTTCTCCAGAACACAAGCTATTGCTATTGCTTTTGGTTATCCACCATAACTAGATAGTAGGATCCTATTGTTGAAGATACAACATTCTTGGTTGCAGGACATAAAGAAATCAAGCTGGAACTGACGTGAAAACTTCCTCCCTGCTGGCTAGCTTTCATAATGCCAGGAAGGGGACTAGAGATATAGCTCAGTGGTAGAACACTTGCTTAGCAAGCTCAAGGCCATGAGCTCAGTCCTCAGCACTGGGGGAAAAAAAAAGACAAAATAACTCCCCCCCAAAAAAGGCAACTAGCATAGTGCCAGAAGGTGCTATACAGGTCCCCAAGAGAGAAAGGTAATCAGTGGTCTTACCCAACACTAGACTCTGACTACTATAAAACTGACCTACTGGCAAGACATGCCCATTGGTAAAATAGTAGCATATAGGTTTCAGGGGTAATAAGTTGCTTTCTGATTGGATCTGAGGACTGCTCCAAAGGAAGGAATTCATGCCTACTATTGTAAGCCTATGTTTTTGACTGGCTGGCCACAAAGTCCCAGTGATCCATCTGTTTCTGCCTCTAGTACTGGGATGTTAGGTACACTACACCATGTTCAGCTTTTTTATGTGGGTTCTGAAGATCGAACTCAAGACCTCATGCTTGACAACACAAGCACTTTAATGACTGAACTGTCCCCCATCCCTGTTATTGTTTTTTTCTTTTGTTGTTGTTGAAATAGAGTCTTACTTTATAGCCCAGATTGGCATGGAATTCACAATATAGTTCAGGCTAGTATTGAAAACATGGATGATCCTCCTGTTTCAGCCTCATGAGTGCTCAAATTACAGACATGAGCCACCATACCTGGCTTAAACTCACAATCTGTTGACCCAGAAACCAGATTCCCAGGTAACAAATATCCAGAGAATTTGAAGAACGTAATTTGTGTTCAGTCACTCACCATTCATTCAATTGCTTCTTCGTTCAATAAGCATTTGTCTAAAATCAACTACTGCTGGAGATGTAGCTACTTGGTAAAGTACTTGCCTAGCATGCATGAAGCCCTGGGTTCTGTCTCCAGCACTGCACAAATAGACCCAATAGGGAACACCTGTAGTACCATAGTACCAGCATCAGAAAATGGAAGAATGGAAGCTCAGGAGGTTCAGGAGTTTGTTTGTTTGTTTGTTTGTTTGTTTGTTTTTGGTCTTTTTTTGAGACAGGGTCTACCTGTAGCCCCAGCTGGCCTGGAACTCACTATGTAGACCAGGCTGGCCTAGAACTCAGAGATCTGCCTGCCTCTGCCTCCTGAGTGCTGGGATTAAAGGTATGCACCACCACACCTGCATCAATAACAATCTTAAATGATGAATAAGTGGAGGTTCATTTTGCCATGCTGTTTACTTACCATGCTTGAAATTTTTCTCCATGGTACATGTTCATTTTTAAGTACTAAGGTCAAAAATTCATTCTGGCTGCAGCTTCACAATCATATATGAAATTGACTCGAGGGTATTCTGAGAAATGGAGCAGCCAGGTTGAAAAGTATACACATTTTAAAATGCAATAGATAGCAAAAAATTGCAGTATTCAAATGAGTTTACTAATTTACATACAAATACACATTAATAGCATACAACACTACATATTTCCCCCACAACATTCAATATTACTAGGCTTTAAAATATCATGAGATTTGCATTTTCCTGATTCTTGAAGCTAAACTATTTTACAAATGTTAGTTGGCCATTTGTATTCCACTCCTTAAAGAGTAATTTCAAAGTTTTTCCTTTCTGTGGAATTTCAAGACTTTTTCTTTTACTCTCTCTGTATCTCTGTGTCTCTGTCTCTATCTCTCACTTTGTGTGTGTGTGTGTGTGTGTGTGTGTGTGTGTGTGTGTGTGTATTGGTGAAGGGCATGCCACAGTACACATGTGGAGGTCAGAGGAAAGCCTTAGAAGTAGGTCTTTGACTTCCACCTAGTTTGAGGCAGGGTCTTTTTGTTACTTTGCTGCTTTGTATGTTAGGCTCTCTGGCCCATCACTTCGAGGGATTCTCCTGTAACTGCCTCCCATTTCAACATAGGAGCACTGGGATTACAGATGCATGCTACCATGTCCAGTTTTTACATGGCTTCTGAGGATCCAAACTCAGGTCCTCATCCTTGCATGGAAAGTGCTTTGCCCACTGAGCTCTCTCCCCAGTCCCTTTCCACATGATGCTGGTGGACAGCTATATTGGGAGCCAGGGCTTTAAGAGGTGTCTATCCTTGTTTGTCTTCGTGTCATAGAGCTGAAGACCCTCCTTTTCTTAATGCCTCTTGGACTCTCTGAGATGCAGGACACCTTAGTTAGGAAACCAGTAGTCATTCATTCAGAATCACAGAAAATCCCAGTCTCTTCTGTATTTCTCCAGGCTGCTGGGACTTTTCAATGATCTTTCCTTCACTGTCTACTGAGATGAACTAGATATCTTGCCCACTTCCTTCCATCTTCTACTATATTTCTAAGAAGAAAAGAAGAGATTTAGAATGAAGTGCTCCTTGGTAGTTGGTGTTTCTTAAAAGTAACAGACTTGGGCTGTGGAGATGGCTCAATCAGCAAAGTGCTTGCCATGCATACCTGAGGACCTGAGATCAATTCCCAGAACCCATGTAAAGAAGCTGGGCATGACAGCACACACTTGTAATCCTAGTGTTGGAGAGGTGGAGACAGGCAGGTCCCTGGCACTTGCTGATCATCCAGTCTGGCCTACGTGGCAAGTTCCATGTCAGTGAGAGACACCGGAGGTTGACCTCTGTCCTCCACACACAGGTACATACATACACTACACACAAGAATGCACACACACACACACACACACACACACACACACACACACAAAGCAACAGGGTCCTCCATGGTCTTTCTGTAAAAGAACATCCATTTTTCCTACAAGTATGTTCCAAGGAACAAAGAGACCATGCTTAACATACCAAAGAGATAGCTTACATTTAAAGTATGGCTACCTCAAAAGCTTTCTAAAGCTATAAAATCCTTTAATTCCTTTCTACTGAATATATTGTCCAAGCATTCTAAAATTATTCATAGGGCTCTCTTAAAGATAACATTGGATTCAAAACAATAATTGTCATCCTTTTCAAACCTGTCCTTATAGCATCTTATTAGACATTAATGTTTCCTAAAATTATTTCTCCTCTCTGCCTAGCCAAAATGTAATAAAAACACATCTCTTCTGAGAACCCAAAGTTCTCATCTAGTGATCAAAATGCTAGTGTGTGGAATTCACACTGCCTTTGAAGTTCTCCTTGGGTATACATTCAGTTCTAGAAATGTCCACTGAAAATCTTCTCTATGTAAAACACTATAACAGAAATAAAAGCAATTAAAACAATCCCTTGTCTTCCAAAAAGTACATACATAAAAGAATTCTAAAACAAGGCTCAAGTTGTAGCTCAACAGTACAATGCTTGCCTAGTCCCTGGGTTCAATCCCCAGAACAGAAAGAAAAAGAAAGGAAGAGAGGGAGGGAAGGAGGAAGGGACACAGATATAAAACAAAGATGGTCATATTAAGTGCCATAACAGAAGTATGGAATAACATAAGAATAGAATGCATTTGTAGGCATATATTGGATTAGGGAGGCTCATGGGGATTACAAAGTACTAGAGCCCTGAGGAATAAGCCCAGCAAGGGTAGGCTTTTGAACATTTTGACCACCAGAGGGAAGACTTGTCCATAGCCTTGTTTAATTTCTCTGTGTCTCTGTTTCTCTGTGTGTGTGTGTGGTGTATACACAAAGAATCATATTATCAAATCACATTTATACAATCATCAAACTTCAGTAGTATCCAACTTTACTAATTGGATCAGAATGATGATTCAGCAGGTAAAGGCCCTTGCCACCAAGCCTGACAACTGAGTTCAATACCCAGAACTTTGGCAAGAAGTTGTCTTCTGACCTTCACAAATACACACACACACACACACACACACACACACACACACACACACACGCTACATAAATAAAGTGAAAAGCAAAAAATAAAAACAAATTTGATCCTATCACTTCCTTGAGTAACTTGTAATGGTTTCAGTATACTATGTTTGGAATAAAGTCCAATTAATTATTTCTGTTAGGCCCCTGCTGATCCATCCCCCTGCATACCTTTCTGTACCAACTGCAGTCCAGAACGCTGTACACCCAACTCATCAAAGGAACAGCTGCTTCTCTTCTTTGAAGTCATAGATTAAATATCACCTCTTAAGGGCTCAGCAGGTGCTTAATGTGTTCCAGAGAGAGAGAGAGACAGAGACAGAGACAGAGAGATACAGAGAGAGCACACGAGAGAGACAGAGACAGAGACAGAGGCTCAAGATGGGATGTTGAAGGCTATCTGGTTCAGTAGGTAAAGTATCTGCCATCAAATCTAACAACCTGAGTTGGATCTTTAGGACCTACATGGTGGGAGAAAAGAACTAACTCCTGTAAGTAGTGACCTCCACATGTGCACTATGACACACACAGGTACACACACATACACATACACACATAAAACATGTAAATAAATGTAAAAAAGTAAGCCAGGTATGGTGGCACATGCCTTTAATCCCAGCATTTGGGAGGCAGAGGCAGGTGGATATTTGTGAGTTCAAGGCCAACCTGGTCTACATAGTGAGTTCCAGGCCAGCTGGGGCTACAGGGAGACCTGTCTCAAAAAGACAAAAATAAATAAATAAATTAATTAATTAATAAAATATGACCCTGAGTGAATGAATGGGGGCCCTTCTTTTCTGCAGGTATACTCTCAGCTCAGCTCATCCAGTCCCCCACCCAATGTCATTCATATGTATATTACTCAAAACTTTATCTTTCACCTAAATAGCACCCATTATACTATAAACTTTTATAAATCTACTCACCTTACTTGATATCAATTCTTGGAAGATTAATTAAGAATTTCAAAATAAGCAGGTCATGGGACTGGGGAGATGGCTCAGTAGTTAAGAGCACTGGCTCCTTTTGCAGAGAACCCGGGTTCAAATCTCAGCACCCAACATGGTGGCTAGCAACCGTCTGTAACTCCAGTTCCAGGGGATCTAATGCCCTCTTCTGATTTCCATGGGCATTGCATGACATGGGTGCACTTACATACATGCAGGCAATATACTCATTCACATAAAATAAAAATAATGAATAAAATATTTTTTTTTAAATGAGCAGGTCCCAAACAACCCTTTTTGCTAGTTTTGTTTTGTCTCAAGCATTCTCCTACCACTACTGGCATCTCAGTAAATGACACCTCCATTTACACATTTGGTTAACTCCCAAATATAAGTCTAGAATGTTCCTCATGAATACATTTCTCCAGTCACAGTCTCTCTCAAAGCTGGGTTTGAGAGATGGGATGTTGAGTCAGTTTATGAGTCAGTCAAAAATGCAGTTTGTTGAAGCTTTTTCTTAAGCATATCAGAGCAAGCCTGTCTAGATAACAACTGGGTTCTAATGGATTTCTCAAATGTGGGTCAATGAATACCACCACTCTATTGGAGTCTTGTTACCAGTGTTGTTACAGTCTGAACTGGGGCCCTGTCATAGTCTGAACTGGGGCTCTAGCACCCCTAACAAATCAGGTTAGGCTATCTGTCTTCAATAGGTCTATTAAACAGGTAATAGTTAAGAGCAGAAAAAAAGATTTGTTCAATATGGCCACATTGTGAAGAGGAACAAAGATGTCCAGTGACCCCCACCCCCACCCCAAGTCCATTTGAGAGGTCCTGACATGAGGTTTACTTTTTTTTTTTTACAATTAAAGTTACAGTTTTAACAATATACAAAATATTACAGTGATTCAGATTTTTTGGCATAATGATTACAGATTTGATAAATACATTTTATATCTCATAATAGTGATGAAGATTAGCTATTAAATAAGAGTAAATTCAATTGTCACTTAAGTATCTAAAGCTATTTTCCTTTGCGTTCTTCCAGAATGATTTGTTCTTATTCTTTACCTTAATTTGAGGGACTTCAAGAAGATACTTGTTTTGTTTTGTTTTGTTTTCATACAGAAGAATTCATTCCAAGGCAATTGACATTGAGACATTTCCACATGCATTTCTAATCTCTATATACATGACTATCACTGGTCACAGTCTCCCACCTTCTGAGCTCCTCGGCATCTGAGCATGATTACAAACTCGTCAGATAGACAGTCTTCCTCTCCCACTAGAGGCTCCATACTCTGCCATCCCTGTCACTGTCCACTGTGTTGTCAGCACCCTCATCCATTCCCCCGTCTGCCCTTCTGGTAAATCTAGTCAGCCAGAGGTCCCTGTTCCAGGAGGTTTACTTTTAAACAGAGGGCAAGAAACAAGTATAATTAAGCAATCAATCAAAGTGTGAGCCCACCCATCACTTCCTCATTATCTGGGCTCCAGTCTCTTATGCAAAGTGGTCTGTCAAGTTGTGAAATGTCTTCCTGGGAGACAAGCTCCTCCTCTGGCTGGCACCAGGCTTCAGCCTTTCTCTTCCCCAACATGAGACTCCTAGAGAAATCCCAATTTCTTGGGCTGCATTGTTTCAATGGTCATCCTGTAGGATATCTCCATTCCTGCCTGGATGGTTGTATTCTCTTGGATTTGAAAAGGGACCTTCCAGCACATGACAGGAATGACAAGGACGGCTTTTCTGGAGAATATCTCACTTTGGTATAGTGGCAACAGCAATGGGTCAGCCACAGATGTGCACTGAGGGCCAGTTTTTCTAACTTCAACAGTAGCTCAGAAGAGTGGGCAACACTTGTTTTCCTTCCTCTGTGAGACTGTCCTGCTTTCAATTCTCCAAGGTAAACACACAGAGGATGGTTGCCTGGGTGACAGACTGTAAACTAAGCAAGACTCCTTGCTGTGAGCTGAAGGGTTTGTGCACCTAGAACCAGTTTTAATTACTTTTTAAAAAGTGTTTGGACTGTGCAACACTGGAAAGGAATCAAAGAAAAAGATCTAAATCTATGCTGCTTTTACATGGAAACCTAGTTGAAGTGAGGATAGACAGTGGGCCCAGAAGTCAGAGCCACAAGGAATTAGGATGATCTTGGTTGCGGCTCTGCTTGGTGTTTCTTCAACTGGGTCCCAGCAAAACACACTATAGGTAAGCCAGATCTGTACTTTTCATTTTGTTTTAGAGACTATTGTATGTTGCCACTTTTTTCCTCCCTGAATGATGTCCCAGGGGAGGAACATCAGGTAAACTGATGGAAGAAACTGTGTCCTAATTTCAAATAATTGTATCCTTAGAGTTGTTGCAATAAGCTGGTTCAACCTCACAAATAATGTGATGATTCCTTCCAAAACTTTATGCAAATGCTTCTAGACCATAGACTAAACTTATAAATTATAAGAAAGTCATATTAATTAAAAAATACTCTCTTCCATTGAATTATATGCAGAGATAGTCTTGCATTTTAATCACCCAAATATTTGTAACTACTCAGTACTGTTATACACATGGTTTTGGACACGTTTTATTAACTTAAAATCAAATTCCTGTTGCTTTAAGTCTTTTCTATATAAGATTCCAAACCAAATGTACAATATAAAGTTTTACTTGTCAGATTCCCATGCTCCTGTAAGCATCCCTAAGGAAACTCATTGGGTCACAAAACAACAGCAATAACAATGAAAGACTTGAAAATAGAAGGAAGTCAGGGGCTGGAGAGATGGCCCAGTGGTTAAAAACACTGACCGTTCTTGCAGAAGACCTGGGTTCGAATCCCAGAACCCACATGGCAGCTAACAATTGTAACTCCAGTTCCAGAGGATCTGGCAGTCTCTTCTGTCCTCCACGGGCATTGCACAACATGGGCACATTTACCTACATGCAGGCAATACATGCATACACATAAAATAAAAATAACAAAATATTTTTAAAAAGAAGATAGAAGGAAGTCTTGTTGGGAAGCAGGAATGGGAGAGAGACAAGGGAGGGGAATGGGGTGAATAGGATACAAATAGGATATACATGCATGAAAATGTCATAATGGAATACAATATTGGATATAATTAATATACACTAATACAAGTACTAAAATTATTAGTTATAAAAGCTTTGACTTTACAAGTAGACAATACAACTAAAAGTAAAAAAAAGACTGTGATTAGTAGACGATAAACCTTCCAGAGCCAAGTGTGGTGGCGCAAGTCTTTAATCCCAGCACTCGGGAGGTAGAGGCAGGTTGATCGCCTAAAGTTCAAGGCCAGCCTGCTCTACATAGCGAGTTCTAGGCTATCTGGGGCTATGGGGAGACCCTGTCTCAAAAAAGACTGAAAAAAAAAAAAAGGAAAATAAACCTTCCACTTTGGCTTTATGGAATAAAGCATTATTGTTTAAAAACCATTGCTTAAAAAAGTACTTCTAAAATATCATCAAATTATATTGTATGAAAATCACAAAAATTCAATAAAAATTTTAAAAATATTTAAAAAATTTAAAGGTAATTTTAAAAATTTTAAAGTACTTCTAAAGGGAAAGTTGAGAAAATTTTTCTTAAGGAGAAACTTAAAACTGAATGTTCAGACTGGTGGTCAGCGAGCAAATGAAGCTTAGTCACAAAGCATGTGGGACAATGGACAACTAAATAATAATCACACTACCCAGTGTTCTAGTGATTTCTGACTTTGAGGTTATAGATTGGCTAAATCTAAGTTTTAATGTTTTTACTTTAAATAGTAGATACTACTTGTGAAACACTCTGTTAAAGTTTACATAAGAGCTAGGTGTGATCATACACAATACCATCCTAGTACTCAAGAGGCTGAGGCAGGAGGATGAAGAGTTTGAGACCAGTCTGGGCTACCTGTGAGACCCAGATAAACCTTGGGTTTAAGGTAAGCCAAACTCTGTCTCAGAAGCAAAAAACCAAAGAGGTTACATTAAAGAGTTAAGCCACAAACTCTAACATATCCATTGCTAGGTAACAACTTTGTGAAAAACTCTTTGAGTGTTTGAGATTTTATTTCTCCTTCACAAATAAGCTGGAGATATAAATAGCTAGTTCTTACCGTATATGATTTTTAGCTTTATTGAAGGACAAGTTGCAATTATCCTTTGTTTATGGAAGCATTTCTTGGCCTTGAAATGATGTTGCAGATTCTATTTCATTTTGAGGAAAAAATTATGAAGATAAGTCCAAGTTGAGATATACATGTGTGCTGGATTAAAATTTTTCTGTGACCTAATTTTGAGTATATCATCTGTTCTTGCCATCGTTAGTGAAGTTCCGAATGTGACCTTGATTAAATCCAATGTAATGATAGGCATGATGACCAAGTGACCTCAGTCAATCAAATCCTTGGTTCTCTTAGATCTTCAAGAAAGCAGCACACGCACTGCTGGTGGTGTTAATTGCTGAAGCCATTCTGGAGAATGTTCTGACAATATTTAGTGAAGTTAAATATCTTCAATACATTTGGGGCCGAGAGACTTTGGGACTATGCATAACAAGGTTTGAGTAGAGATGTTATCATAGTGTTTGTGGAATAAAACACTGGGGTCTACTTCGATGCCCATCACTGAGAGAAGAAATAATGAAATACAGTAGATGCATAACAAACACATGGAGGTACACCTAAATACACAGATGTACCTAAAAGCAAAGTGTTCAAAATTAAGTAGCAAATTGTTCAGTATATCATTTTTGTCAACTGTTTTTATTACATTTTAATTTATTGCATAGTGCCATGGCACACATGTAGAGGTCAGAGCACAGCTTGCAGAACTCAGTTCTTCCCTTCCACCAGAGGGTCCTGGGGATAGAACTTGGGCTTTTTATTTTTCTTGAATGCTAGAGAATTGAACTGAAGTCCTCGTGTTTGCAAAGCAAGTGTTATTACCAATTGGGCCATCTCCCCAGCCCTTATTTATTATATTTTGCCTGTATATATGTGTGATGTACATGTGCATTTTCATGTGTGTGCATACACGTGTGTTCATAGGTATACATGCATATGTGTGTGCATGTGTATGGAGACCAAAGTTTATAATGGGTATCTTTTTTGACCACTCTCCTCCACTCTATTCATTGAGGCAGGGTATTAGGCTGAACCCAGAGCTGTCAAGTCTGACTAGTCTAGATAGGCCTGCCTTGTGAGTGCTGGAATTACAGGTGGCTGCCATACATGCCCAGCTTTTGTGTGAGTTCCGAGGATCTGAACTCTGGTCCTTCCATTTAGTAGCAAATGCTTTACTCACTGAGTCATCCCCCAGTTCTTCTATAATATTTTTACATATGATAAAAGGAAACAGGTTACAATATAGGCAGACATGGCCCATCAGAACCACCCACTGTTTTTCTGCCCTTTGTGTAATGAATCATTTCTTTTCTTTTGAAGGCAATTATATGGAACCAGCAAGATGAACAAAAATAAATTGATTCATGATTTCCTGGAAGTCGTTTCAAGGGGTGATGTACAGCGCATCTGTGGTCATGTTCCTAAAGTCCATTCCATTCTTGGAAACCTTGACTTTCAGCACCCACAGACTGGAAACACGCCTCTTATCACTGCCGCGGAAGAAAATCTAACAGAGGTACAGTGGGGAGGGAGAAAATAGAGTCTGACAATAAGCAAGCAGGGTCTGCATTTAGCTACTGGAAGCATGAGAACTTTCTGTTCCTCAGCCAATGTATGTTCAGTGTTTCTGATCCACTGGTTTGACTTAGGTTTAGCAGTAAATTTTGTTGTTTAACAATTTCATACATGTACACTACATATTCTGGTCACCTGACACCCCTACCCTTTCTTCTTCTTCTTTTTTTTTTTTTGAGACAGGGTCTCATGCAGCTTAGTACCTTAGTTTCTTTTCTTGTTGTCAAGCTTAAAATACCCTGACAAGGCTGGAGGGATGATGGCTCAGCTGTTATGTGCACTTCCTGCTTTTCCAGAGGACCCAAGTTCAGTTCCCAGAATCCAGACTGGGTGGCTTACAACTGCCTATAACTCCAGTTCCTGGCAGATCTGAAGTCTCATGTGGACATACCCACACACACACAGACAGACAGACACACACGCACACACATAATTTTAAAAAAATAACTATTTAAAATATTCTAACAAAAGCAACTGAAGGGAGAAAGAGTGAATTCTGGCCCACAGTTCAAGGGTACAATCTATCATGGCAGAGAAATCAAGGTGGCAGGAGTTTGAGGTAGCTGGTCACAGCGAATCTACAATCAAGAAGCAGAGATGAATCTTAGTGCCTAGTTTACTTTCTCCATTTAGATAGTCCAGGACCTCAGCCAGGTAATGGGTAATCCACAATGGGCAAGTCTTCCCACTTCAATTAATGCCATCAATATAGTCTCTCACAGACATGCCTAGAGGTCAATTTTCTAGGTGATTCCAGACTCTATCAAGTTGATGACACTATCATGCCCCAGCTAAGCTCAGATTTGCTATGTAGCAGATGATTACCTTGAACTTCTGATCCTCCTACCTCTATATCCCCGACATTGGGATTATAAGTGTGCACTGCCCTACTAGGTCTATACAGCACTAGGTATTGAATTTAGGATTTCATGCATGTTGGGCAAGCACTCTACCAACAGAACCACATTCCTAGTTCAAGTTTTTAAGCCAGATCATTGTACTATGATCATGCCATCTTTTAAATTTTCTCCTGGTTTTCATATAGAGGTAGGCAAATCTCTATGAGTTCAAGGCCAGCCTGGTCTACATAGTGAGTTCTAGGACAGCTGGGACTATAGGGAGACCCTGTCTCAAAAAGACCAAAAAAAAAAAGAAGAAAAAAAAGAAGGAAAAATAATACTGATCTAGAGTTTTTGAGTCTGCTTCTCCCTCTTAGTGTGTCTTCTGAGTCCTGTTATCCTAATCCAGCCCAGGAAGATCCTGAACCTTATGTGGTTTCCCATAGGAATTCAAATATTTACAAAAATCTCCCCAGCAGTCCAAAACTCTCTCACAGCAGGCAAAATCCACGCCAAATGATTCTGAGACCTGACCATCTCTATTGAGTAGATCTAAAATTGACAGCAGGAATGATAAACCAACTCTTATTACTCTTCCTTAACAAGCAGCATGTACCCTACCATCCTTCCCAAGCAAACCAACTGAAGTTCAGTTCAGAGTTTACATAGTTTTTGTCTTAGTTTTGTTTCTTGTTGCTGTGATAAAATACCCTGACAAAAGCAACTTAAGGGAGAAAGGGTTTATTTTAGCTTACAGTTCTGAAGAGACACAGTCTATCATGGTGGGGAAGGCATGGCAGCAGGCAGAGAAGGCATGGTGGCAGAAGCAGGAGCCTGGCTGGTTACACTGTATCTGCCCTCAGGAAGCAGAGGGAACAGGAAGTGAGTCTGGGTTATAAACCTCAAGGCCCACCTCTAGTGATATACTTCCTCTAGCAAGGCTCTACCTTGAGTTTCACATTCTAAATTATAAACTACTATAAGAGCTCAGTGTTGAAATGTTGGGGGCTGGGGATATAGCTCTGTTGATAGAATACATGCATGAAGCCCTGGGATTGATCCCAGGCCACATAAACCAAGTGTGGCAGTGCACACCTGAAATCCCAGTGCTAGACAGATAGAGGCAAGAGGATCAGAAGTTCAGGTTCATCTTCAGCTACACAGCAAGTTCAAGATCAGCCCAGGCTCCATGAGTCCTTGTCTCAAACGACTTCAATGTTTTATGTGACTTTAACAGAAAATACTCATAGATTTCCAGTCTAGTAAAACAGTACTCCAAAATCATGTGTATCACAGAGATTTTTGTTTCCCACATTTAAAAAAATCAAGTAATAGTTACCTGGGATATGGGGGGGGGGGCACCTGTAACTCCAGCTCCAAGGGATTTGTTACCTTCTTCTGGCCTCCAGGGGCACCCACATACATTCACACATAAATAAACAAAATTTATGAAATAGACAATTTTTTAAAAAAGAAAAAATCTAAACAATCAAAAATAAAGTAAATAATACAAACAAAAAACAAATCTAAAACCAGATGTTGTGGCGCACACCTTTAAATCCAGCACTCTGGAGGCAGAGGCAAGTGGATTTCTTTGAGTTCTAGGTCAGCCTGGTCTATATAACAAGTTCTAGATCAGTCAAAATGATGTTTAAAAAAAAAGAAAAAAGAATGTTTTTAATCCCAGCACCTGGGAAGCAGACAGATCTCTCTGAGTTCATAGCCATCCTGGGCTACCTACTAAGACCCTATCTCAAAAAAAAAAATTAGAGGAATATGCTCAACATAAAATATATAAACAAAATGTTTTAAATATTAAGAAAGCTGTTGTGGGGCTGCAGAGATGGCTCAGTGGTTAGGAGCACTGGTTGTTGAAGCCCAGCATCCACAGTGTGGCTAAGAGCTATCCTAACTCCAGTACCAGGGGATCCGATGCCCTCTTCTGACCTCTGACAACATGGGTGCACTTTCACGCATGCCGGCAATGCACCTGTACACATAAAATTAAAATAATAAATAAATATTTTTTTAAAAAATGAATGTTGTTGTGTTGCAGATTGTTGGATTTCTTCTAGAAAAGGGAGCAGATGTCACCCTTTGCAATTACAACAATCAAACTGCAGTCCATGTGGCTAATGGTGACATCCGGAAACAGCTCTTGGCAGGCAGGGGAATCCAGCCTCCTCAAATGCAGCTCCTACGAAGTTCATGGCAAGGTGATCTTGAACATCTTCAGCACTTGCTGGTTAGTTACAATGACGCTTACTTCAGTCTTTGAGCAGGAGTGGGCAGATGTTAAAAAAAAACACAGACTATGTATTCATATGCCTTATACACCTTTTTTAATTTGCTTTTTCTTAATAGTTCTATTTTTTTTTAATTTTAATTGTGTGGGGCATGGTGGCACACACCTTTAATCCCAGCACTTGGGAGGCAGAGGAGGCGGATCTCTGTGAGTTCAAGGACAGCCTGGTCTACATAGTAAGTTCCAGGACAGCTGGGACTACAGAGAGACCCTGTCTCAAAAAGACCAAAAAAAAAATTTTTTTTTAAATTGTGTGTATATGTGTTTGTCTTGTGTGTGAATAAGTGCATGTGAATGAGATGCCCATGGAGAACAGAAGAGGGTGTGGGATCCCCTTGAGCTGGAGTTACAGGAGGTTATGAGCAGGTGTGGGCACTGGGAACAGAACTCAGGTCCTCTGCAAGAGCAAGTGTTCTTTAACTATTGAGCCGTATCTCCAGCCCATATTTTTATTTTTTAAATTTCATTTATATGTATGTACATGTGTATGTGAGTATTCATATGTGTGGGCAGGTGGCAGTGGAGGCCAGAAGAGGGCATCAGATTCCATGGAGCTGAACTTACAGGCAGTTGTAAGCCACCAAACATGGGTGCTGGGATCCAAACTCCAATCCTTGTTTTTTTGTTTTTGTTTTCGCTTTTTGGTCTTTTTGAGACAGGGTCTCCCTGTAGCCCCAGCTGACCTAGAACTCTCTATGTAGATCAGGCTGGCCTTGAACTCACAGAAATCTGCCTGCCTCTGCCTCCTGAGTGCTGGGATTAAAGGTGTGTGCTATCACCCCAGCTCCAAACTCCAGCCCTGGTGAGGGAGCAATAAGTATTCCATCTCTTGTGTCCCCAGGACTCCTTTCAAAGAAAAAAAAAGTTATTTTCAAATGAAATCTTAGAAATGTCCAGGCAGGAGAGATAAGAAAGATACAGAATCAGACAGGACACAAGTGAAAAACAAGATCCTGAAAGAACTTCCACCTTCCTACAGCTGAGAGCTAGAAGTCAAGCAGCACCCCTGGGAAATGATGGGCCCCAGGAAGCACCCAGAGGACTGCTGTCAGCTTGCTCAGAGCAGGTCCCTGGACATCACTGCCATTTGCACAGTTGCTGTTTAGATCCCTTTAGACCAGTGGCAGTTATTATCTTTATCCTGAAAAGGGAATCAGAGAGCTTACACATTGCATAACATTTAGCTGTCACCAAAGAACTTTAAGAAGAATATTTTGTGCCGGGTGTGGTGACCCAGGCCTTTTAATCCCAGCACTTCAGAGGCAGAGGCAGGCGGATCTCTGTGAGTTCAAGGCCAGCCTGGTCTACATAGTGAGTTCCACGCTGGTTGGGGCTACAGGGAGACCCTGTCTCAAAAAAAAAAAAAAAAAAAAAAAAAAAAGAAAAGAAAAGAAAAAAGAATATTTTGTATGTGGGAGTTGGTGGGTGGGAGTATACATGTCTGCATATGCATGTGAAGGCCAAAAATCAGCCTCAAGAATCATTCCTTAAGTGCCATCCACTTTGTTTTTTGAGACAAAGTCTCTTATTTGCCCAGAGCTTGCCAAGTAGCTTAGGCTGGCTTGCCAGCAAACTCCAGAACTCTATCTCCACCTCCTCAGCACTAGGATTATAAGTGTATGCCACCATGCCTTGAGTGAGTTCTGGAGATTGAACTCAGGTCTTCAAGCTTGCATGACAAGCCCTTTACCAACTCAGCTGTCTCCCTAGCCCAAGAATACATTTTTATTTTTTATTTTCTGTGGATATTATTGAGACAGGATCTCTCTATGTAGCACTGGATGACCTGGAACTCACTATATAGACCAGGCTGGCCTTGAACTGAGAGAGATTTGTTTTCCTCTGCTTTCTGAATGCTGAGATTAAAGATGTGCCCACCACACCTGGTAAATACATTTGTGAAAAATATTTTATTTTCACTTTTAATGATGCACATGTGTGTGTGTGTATTTGTGTACGTGAGTGCAGTGCCCGCCCAAGGAAGCCAGAAGGAGTCAGAGTCCCTGAACTGGAGTTATAGACGATTATGAGCTACTGGACATGGTGCTGGGAACTAATGAATCAGCTTTCTGCAAGAGCAGTACATATTATTTTGTTTTTTGTTTTTGATTTTTTTAAAACAGGGTCTACCTGTAGACCCAGCTGGACTGAAACTCCCTAAGTAGTCCAGGCTGGCCTTGATCTCACAGAGATCCATCTGCCTTTGTCTCCTAAGTGCTAGGATCTCTGCAAGAGCAGTATATGCTGAGCCATCTGTCCAACCCAAAGAATAAATTTTTAAATGCTGCCTTTGAACATTATTGATTCTTTTATTTATAATTTTTACCAATAGTTATTTTTCCCCAAAAAAAATCTTGCAAAATTCTTTGCATAACCAAGGACCTTAATTATTAGCAATTGCTTATTGGTGGCATTGACCTTCAAAGCTACTGTCACATCCAAGTGATCTTCCAACTGAAATAAAATCAATATTGGTGCTAGGAAACAGTTTCCTCTAATCCCTTATGGTAAAGATGTAAACAAAACAAGAAGTGAAAGATATTCTGGTCACATAGAGTTCAAGGATATTTGTAACAAAACCAAAGGAAACTTTCGATTCTTTTGTTGTACTTGATCATAGTCTAAAATTGCCATACATTAGGAACAGAGATAGAAAATTTTCCAAAAGGCAATACATTTTGTTTAATGGTACTTTGGATGTATGTAATTGTAATTTAATCTCTGTTTTCATTCTCTTTCTCTCTCTCTCTCTCTCTCTCTCTCTCTCTCTCTCTCTCCTCTCCCTCCCTTTCTCATATATAGTTTGTTTGACTCCTGAAGATTTAGTGACTGAGTTTTAAGAAAATATTACCTGGGCTAGGCATGGTGGCTCACGCCTTTAATCCCAGCACTTGGGAGGCAGAGGCAGGCAGATCTTTGAGTTCAAGGCCAGCCTGGTCTACACAGCTGGGGCTACAGGGAGACCCTGTCTCAAAAAGACAAAAAAAAAAAAAACTAAAAAACAAAAAACAAAAAAAAAACAACTATTGCCTGGAAGCACATCCAGAGCTTAATCATCAGATGCTAAATTAACGGTGCTGTTGCAAAATGACTCTCAGCTCAAAGCTCTCATATTGGCTCTAGCTAATAATAAACATTGATCTAAGAGGTTTCTTCTCTGAGAATAAAAAAAAAATTAACTAATTCCCACAGCACCCTGCTGAGGTAATATCATTACCTCTATTTTGCCCCTGGAGGAGCTAAAGTAGAGACTATATTGCCATGGTATAAAGTGAGACAGAGATGATGAAAATTAGGGAGTTACTCTGCTTTATAAAATGAGCAATTTGAATATTTTGGCCTTCCAGCAGCTTTTCAGTTCTAAAATGTCTGAATTAAACTTTCTCTGTGTGTGTGTGTTGTACGTGTTCGTGTGTGTGTGTGTGTGTGTGTGTGTGTGTGTGTGTATGTGTGTTCAAGTGTTCATCTGTGTACACATGAAAGCCAGATGTCAATATTGGGTGTATTCCTCAATCTCTGTCTACCTTATTTTTTAGTATTTTATTTATTATTTTTATTTTATGTGTATGAGTGTATTGTTGCATGTGTGTAAGTGTACCCATGTCATGCAATGCGTGCAGAGGTCAGAAGAGGGTGTCAGATTCCTCTGTTACTGGAGTTACTGACGGTTGTTAGCTGCCATGTGGGTGCTGGGAACTGAACCTAGGTCCTCTGTAAGAGCAACCAATGCTCTTAACAGCTGAGCCATCTCTTCGGCCCCATCCACCTTATTTTTTGAGGCAGGGTCTCTCACTGAACCTGGAGCTCACCAATTTGACTAGGCTAGCTGGCCACTGAGCCCCAGTGATCCTGCTGACTCCACTGTCCAGTACTGGGATTATAGGCATGTACCACCATGCCTGGCTTTTTCTAAAGGTTCTGGAGATTCAAAGTCAGGTCCTCTTGCTTGAAACTGAACCATTTCCCCAGCCCAAGTTTTACTTTTATTAAAACATCTAATAGCATCCACATGTCACTTCCATTTTGTCTATATGAATGTAATTAAATTGCACATCTTCTGATTGCAAATCATTCAGTGATGTTCAGGGAACTCTTACTCTTTGTAAGACATTCTACTAAGTGGTTTTCACACTGTATCAGCAATCACTCAAGCAATTCTATAGGAAAACACTAGTATACTGTATAGCAGAACTCAGAAAGTCAGTAAATACAGTTGCCAGAGCAGTAAGATGGCTCAATGGCTAAAAGCTCTTGCTGTGCAAACCTGACAACCTGAATTCTGTCTATCCCTGAGACTCACAGAGAAATGCAACTGAAAGTTGTCCTCTGACTTCCACATGAGCACCATGGCACACGTATCCCTGCACTCACACACACATCATTCACACACACACACACACACACACACACACACACACACACACACACATATATATATATATAAATTTTAAATAGATTGGCCGGATTTTACAAACAAAAGTACAGAGCATCAGTTAAGCATTGTTTTCCTCTTTCCAATCTCTCTCTCTCTCTCTCTCTCTCTCTCTCTCTCTCTCTCTCTCTCTCTCTCCTTCCTCCCTCCCTGTCTAATCCTCCCTCTTCCCTCCCCATTTGAAGTACCTCCATTTTCCCCATTTCACCCTTGATAATACCTGCCTCCTATGGTACCCCCACCCCTTGAGCTCCTTCTGATCTTCTTTAAGGGAGTGATTCTAGATAGGCTGACTATACCCCAGTTGATAAACTTGCACTGAGGGACATCTGAATACACTAACTTGACTCGATAGACCTTAACATAAATGCATGAAATCTGGTGGCAGGGGAGACTGGGGGAGGGTTTGGATGGGGGAGGGGTATAAAGATGATCTGTATGAAATATACAAAAATTCAACTAAAAATATAACAGAATGGTATAGAACACCCAGCTATATTTGACATATGAGCTGCAGAAGTGAGCACATTGTTTGAATTTAAAATAAACAACAATTTATTTTAGTGTTAAGTATGTGCCAAATGAAAATCACTAATTGCTCATCATTTAACTCTCATCCCTTATTTTATCAAGGTGATTTTTTTTTCCTGTGTGTGTTTGTATGTACATGTGTGTACAGGTGGAGGACAGCGGAGACATCAGGTGTCTTCATCAATCACTCCCTACCTTATTTATTTGTTTGGGGTTTTTTGAGACAGAGTCCCTCATTGTCCTGGAGCTTGCCACATAGGCTAGGCTGGCTGACTGCCATACTCCAGGGATCTGCCTGTCTCTGATGTCACAGTCCTGGGATTACACACACAAACTGCCTTGCCCAACATTTTATAGGTTCTGGGTATAGAACTCAAGTCCTCATGCTTGGTCTTCATGCATTTTACTGCCTGAGCATCTCTATAACACTGTCAAAGTGGTTTTTGTCTTTAAAATTACCTTTAAACAGGGTGTCCCTGATATAATCTACAAATTAGTTAAAGTGGCTAGCTTTGGGACACAGGCTTAAACCCAGGCTTGTCTCTTTCAAGCTTGTGTCTTTCACTATATCAACTCTTTGTCAGGATACATACTGAGAAACAGTATATTGAGGGAGCTGTCTCAGTTGATAAAGTGCTTGCCTAGCATCCATGAAGTCCTGGGTTCTATCCCCAGTACCACATAAACCAGGCATGGTGCTACATGCCTGTGATCCCAGAGTTGGAGGCAGGAGTATCAGAAATTCAAGGTCATCCTCAACTACATAGAGAGTTTAAGGCTAGCCTAGGCTACATGAATCTTTGTCTCAAAAAAAGTATATTAAAGTAAAGGTTGGGGTGTAGCTCAGTGCAGTGCCCTCCCTCAAAAAAAGTTAAATTGAGAAATTATCCAAACAATGAAAACACAAAGATCAGTTTAAGCAGCCATATAGCAAAAACAACAGAAATCAAACCTCTTGTTTTCAAAGGCATCTGAAGAGTCCCTGGATGTAAATTTCCAAAACCAACATGGCCTGACGCCTCTGATGCTGGCTGTGAGAGATGTGGACCTGTTTGAGAGTCTGGACATGTTAACAATCTACAGACCTGCCGAAGTTCTTTCTGAGCTCCTCCAGCATCACGCGTGAGTATGAGCAGTCAGCACCGACAGAAGGTCAGCTAATCCATTGTAATTTACAGAAATCACAAGTAAACATGGATTGTTTTCATATACATGAGAATGTTTTCTTATATTTATGTATATATACATGCATGAACATGTATATATGTATAAATATGTGTGTACACACATGCATGCACACATGAACACACATTGAAGATTCTGGGGACTAAACACAGCATCTCCATGTGCATGTGTGTGTGTGTGTGTGTGTATTATCTGCCCATTTATCATCAGAAAAGTGACTTTGTAACAGTAGGAGATGGACAGATGTTCAAATTGACTATTAATATATCTGGCTCTTGTTTAGATAATTACAGTTTTAGGGGGCATAGCTCAGTAGCTAGGGTGTGATGGTACATGGTACCAGGTGTGATGGTTCACATCTGTTATCTCAGCAAATGGGAAGTAGACAGAAGGATCAGAAGTTCAAGGTCATTCCTGGCTACATAGCTGAGTTTGAGGCCAGCCTATGATTACAGGAATGTACCACTGAACCTGGTTTATGTGGTGCTGGGGATAGAGCACAGGGCTTTGTGTGCACTCCATCAATTCAGCTACATCCCCAGCCCTCTTGTTTAAAATCTTGGGAAATGATCATCCTCTATCTCATTTGTTTTGAAATCATTATTTCCCTAACTACCTAAGATTTTTGTTTATTTGCTGTCAATGGTTTTTCCTCTCATATTGGTTTTCTTTTTTCAACAGATTTAACCTAATAATCTTTGATGCCTGTTTTATTCTCCCCAGAGATCCTAAGCTTTGTGATTTCAGTGGCAAGTCAGCATTATATTATGTGTCACAAATTGAGAGTTTGAGGAAACAGCAGCTATTGGACATCCTGATGAATTCCATGCCTAAACCAGGTAAATATTTCTTTCCATACGTGTATTCCCCAATTTAAAAGTCCTAATTGAAGTCTTTCTTACTGTTTTATATCTGCTTGCTGGATCCATTTATTTACTTTTTTTTTTCATCTTTTTGAGACAGGATCTCCCTGTAGACCCAGCTGTCCTGGAACTCACTATGTAGACCAGGCTGGCCTTGAACTCACAGAGATTTACCTGCCTCTGCCTCCCCAGTGCTGGGGTGAAAGGCGTGCGCCACCACGCCCAGCTATTTATTTATTCTTAAAGATTTATTTTATTGTTTATTTATGTGCCTATGTCTGTATGAGTGTATGGCACATGTATTCGGGTGCCTGTGGAGGCCAGAATAGGGTATTGGATCCTCTGGAGCTGGACTACTGGGAATTCAACTCCCATCCTCTGGAAGAGCAAGAAATGCTCTTAACTACTGAGTCATCTCTCCAGTCCCCTGATGGATTCATTTAAATAAATCAAACCAGTGACTCTCTGAAGCCCAGATCTACATGCTCCAAAAAATGCAAAGTAATCCTGCTCTAAATTCATCTGTGTGTGTGTGTGTGTGTGTGTGTGTGTGTGTGTGTGTGTGTGTGTGTAAGTGTAAGCCAGAGGTTAACGTGAGGTATCTTCCTGAATTGCTCTCCACTTTAATTACTGGGGCAGTGTCTCTCACTGAACCCAGAACTTGCTAATTCTGCTAGTCTGGCTAGCTACCTTGCCTCAGGGATCCCCTGAGTTCACCTCCTAAATGCTGGGATTATAGACAGCCACCACTGCACCCGCCCAGCTTTTACATGGGTGTTTGGGGTCTGAACACTGGTCTTCACTCATGCATGGCAAGTGTCTTGTCTATTGAACCATCTCCCTAGCCTGGCTCTCACATATTTTTTCCTATGAAAATTATTGCCTGAAATTTCATCAGAATGCCAGACGATTATTTCAGGTAAACCTGACAAAATGAAGGTAATTTTAAAACCTAGAAATAGATCTTCCTGTGAAATTGTTGAATCTTATCAAAACACACTTTGTTTCTTTTTGACAGAAAGACATGCAGAATCACTGCTTGACATTTGTCAGGAGACAAATTCTTCCCCAACAGATGTGAATGTTCCCCCAAATCAAAACATCATCTTGCAAAGCATCAGCAGCAGTGAGGTAAGAAGACCCTTTTAAAGAAGGAGAGCAAAGAAAAATATAAAAAATAAACTAAAAACCAACCAAAAAAGAGACAGAGTGAAACAAAACAAAAGCAACAACAAACATCAATGATCTGATCTTCCTACCACTTTGTATTTATTCAATATTCTGTAATAATCATATTTATAAATATGTTATATGAATATAAAACATGTTTTAAATATTTTTATGTGTATGAGTGTATTGCCTACATGTATATAAGTGCAATTGTGTCATATAAAGCCTGTGAAGGTCAGAAGAGGGCATCAGATCCCGCTGGAACTGGAGTGATGGTTGTTAGCCACCATGTGGGTGCTGGGAACTAAGGCCAGGTCCTCTGCAAGAGCAGTCATCTCTCCAGCCCCCTATATATATGTTTTTTGAGACAATCTTGCTATATTGCTAGAACTTACTATGTAGCATAGGCTGGCCTTGGGCTCTTACTCCTCCTACCTCAGCTTTCTAGACTTCCCAGGTATGTACCACCATGGCCAGCTGACTGATTGAACTATTAATGTAATCCTTTAAAAAATGTAAATTAGGGGCTGGAAAGATGGTTCAGCCATTAAGTGCACTGGCTGTTCTTGTGGGTACGTGGGTTGGGTTCCCAGCATCCAAATGGCAGCTAACAGCCATTTACAACTCCAGTTCCAGGGGAATCTGACACTCTCTTCTGACCTCCACAGGCATTGTATGACAGGGGTGTGCTTACATACGTGCAGGCAATACACTCATACACATAAAATAAAAATCAGGCGTGTGCCACCATGCCCGGCTAAACGAAATATTTTTGAAAATAAAAATGTAGGGCTGGAGAGATGGCTCAGCGGTTAAGAGCTCTGACTGCTCTTGCAGAGGACCTGGGTTCAATTCCCAGCACCCACATGGTGGCTACAAACCATCCTTAACTCCAGTTCCAGGGGAATCTGAAGCCCTCTTCTGACCTCTGCGGCATTACACAACACGGGTGCACTCACATACATGCAGGCAATGCATTCATACACATAAAATAAAAATAATAAATAAAATATTTTTTAAAAAATGTAAATAGAAGCTGGGCGTGGTGGCACATGCCTGTAGTCCCAGCATTTGGGAGGCAGAGGCAGGAGGATCTCTGTGAGTTCAAGGCCAGCCTGGTCTACATAGTGAGTTCCAGGACAGCTGGGGCTACAGGGAGACCCTGCTTCAAAAAGACAAAAAAAAATGTAAATAGTTACTTACTTTAGAGAGTGTATATGTGTCTTAGTTTTGATTGCTATGACAAAGTACCACAGACTGGGTAGCTTATAAACAAAAGAAAATTTTTCCTCAGTTCTAGAAGCTGGACAGATTAGATTAGGATGCTGTTTTGTGATTTTTTTTCCTGGGGTGGGAGATGAACAAATGTCTAGTCACCCTAGAGGGCACCAACAACAGACAAAAGAAATGATTTCACTCAAGGCCACTTTAGTGAACCAATGAAGTCACTGAAATTACTTATAAATCATATGTGCAGGATTACTCACAGGAACATGAATGTTTCAAAGGCAGCTGAGTCACCAAAAAGCCAGAGGTCTTTTGAATTCAAGAAAGCTGCATCTCTGGAGCTCTGGGCATGACTTGCAGGCAGCTCCACAGAAGTCTCCTAGGAATTTTTTACTGCTTGTATGACCTCAGGGATGGGTTTCTGAGTCTTATAAGTTTCATGAGCTTCCTGAATCTTGTGTTCCCTTCTCCCTGAAGCAGGGAATGTTTCCCTTCAGAAGTCACTATACAACATATGGTCAGTCCTTCTGTGGGTTCCTTTCTGTGTTGCAAGCTGGAAATCTTTGGTTTAGTCATACTGGCTCTCTGCTGTCTTTTAGAAGGACACTAAGCCCATTGTGAGGGCTCCACCGTCATGACCTTGTCACTTTCCAAAGGTCCTACTTCTTATTACCATCGCTCTGAGAGTTAGCATTTCAACACATGAATCTTTTGTGGAAGGAAAACATTAAATCTATACATAAGTTCTCTCTCTCTTTCTCCCCACCCCCTTTCTGTGTGATAACACAGGAGACTGTGGAGGCTGTATCTGTACTAAATTACGTTCTATGACTTCACTTACTTACAATCTTTTTTTCATTTTTCAGCACTATTTTATTTTCAGTGTAGAGACTTTTCATTTCTCCATATTTTTAACTTTCAATGGTATTTAAATTTTTATTACATTTATTTACTTATGTGAGGGGGCACTTACACGCATGTCACAATGTATATGGAGGTTAGAGGACAACTTTCATGAGTCAGTTCTCTCCTCTACCATGTGGATCCCAGGGATTGAACTCAGGTTGCCAGGCTTGACAGCAAGCATCTTTGCACACTGAGTCATATTGTCGGCCCTCCAATAGTATTTTTTTAAGAAATCTGGTTCTATTCTAGTTCCTATACTTTATATTCTCTCCTCCCCTTCCCTCTGCTCCTTTCTCTCAGTTTTTAGAATCTGGCAGCTACAGTATTTTAAAGGGTCACATACTGGAGTGATTTCCTTAGTTATAGGACTAGGACATAGATGTGCCCTTTAATTTTAAAAACTTTTTTTTTTGAGACAGGTTCTCATTCATCCCAGGCTGGTCTCAAACTCCTTATGTAGCTGAGGATGCCCTTGAATTCCCAATACTCCTGTCTCCACTTCCTAAATGCTGGGATTATAAGTGTGTGCTACTATGTCCAGTTTTATGTGGTGCTGAGGGCATAGAGATGCACCCCCAGTCTGGTTGCAGAAATTTAAAAGCACAAAATCAGTGGTACCAACTTCCAGTGAAAGAACCCATCATCAACAATGGCTTCTAGGGCTGATAAGATGGTTCAGTAGGTAAAGGCACTTGCCTGCTGCCAAGCCTGGAAATCTGAGTTCAACCCTGGGACTCACATGGTGGAAGGAGAGAACTGACACCCCTAAGTTGTCCTCCAGTCTCCATATGTGCATTGGGCACAGCATACACACACACACACACACACACACACACACACACACACACACACACACACACACTCATGCATGCACACAAATAAATAAATGTAATACAAGTAACAATGACTTCTAGAATATCAAGAAGGTATTTCTTCATCAGAGAGTTCAGAGTACTTTTTATAAATCAAGTTGGCATAAGGATTATTTTCTAGAGGGCCAAAAGCAAGTTTAAGTTTTGCCCTATGATGAGATCAAGAAAGTCATCCTAGTGAAAACTGTAATCAGCTTTGCTGCTTGCTTTGGTCCAGGATTCTATCTGTAGCTTCCACAAGGGGCAAGGATTTCCACCCTTGCCATATATAAAGGATGCCCCAGGGAGGTGCTATGGAAAAGATCGAGTTCCTCTGGGGTTACTCACTGTTACAGTGGCCGAAAGATTCTTTCCACTTACCCGTGCAGATGGAATTTGTGACAGCTTAGCATTCTGGATGCTGAAATGATAAAGTAGAAAATATTGTTCTTTGTGACTTCAGCTTTGATCTTTGTTTTTGATTATGCAATTAATCACATCTTCAACCAGCTGAAATTGGTGCTTCAGGAGCAAAACCTTTCCCGTTATTTCAGTCTTAAATACTTGATCCAATTTAAAAGGGAATCCATAGTGTGAAATTTTGGCCTTGAAAAGTCAGCATATACCCCGCCAATGCAGTAGTACACTGACTCACTGTTTTAATGTTTTTTTTTTAATTTTGTATGTGTATATGTCCATATGTATATTTTGTATGCGTGTATGTCCATATGTGTCTATACTTGCACATGTATGGGTGCATGCATGTGGAGGCCGGAGGTCAACCATGGCTGTCATTCCTCAGAAACCTATCTCTTTTTTTTTTTTTTCGGCCTTTTTGAGACAGAGTCTCCCTGTAGCCCCAGCTGGCCTGGAAACTGCTGTGTAAACCAGGCTGGACTTGAACTCACAGAGATCCACCTGCCTCTGCCTCCCAAGTGCTGGAACTAAAGGTATGTGCCACCACAGCTAGCAGGACTTTTACCTGGAGCTCTCTGATTCAGCCAGGCTGGCTAGCCATCGAGTCCCAGGTATCCACTGTCTCTGCCTTCCCAGTGCTGGGATTACAAATGTGTGCCACTATGCCGGGAATTTTAATATGGGTTCTGGATACTGAACTCAGGTCCTCATGCTTGTATGTCAAGCACTTTACTGACTGAGCTGTCTCCCCATCACCTCACTGAACTTTTATTCCATGATCTTACAGGACTCCAACCAAGAGGATGATTGCAGTCTGTCTATATTGGTTGGTGACAGAGATCCCAGTGGTGAAGACTGGCTACGCAGGACAGAAGGTATCACTGAGATAGCAATGGTTGTTTGGGGTTCTTTCAGAAGTGTGCAGTGCAGCTTTGAAAACACAGACAAGCAGCCAGGCATGGTGGTGCCCGCCTTCAATCCCAGTACTCGAGAGCCAGAGGCAGGCAGCTCTCTGTGAGTTCTGGTCTACATAGTGAATTCCAGGACAGCTGGGGCTACAGGGAGACCCTGTCTAAAAAAGAAGAAGGAAAACAAAAACAAAAACAAAAACACCCACAGACAAACAAAGGAAAATAAAATGTAGGGCTGGAAAAGGGCTTGCCCTGCAAACATGAAGCTCTGAATTTAGTCCCCAGAACCTGCATTTTAAAAAATCCTGGTATGGTGACATGTGCTTGTAATGCCAATGCTGGGAAGGGGGAGACAGGCTGATCCTTGGGGCTCAGTTGCCAGACAGCTTAGTCTACTTGACAAGTTCCAGACCAATGAGAGACTCTGTCTCCAAAAACAAGGTGGAGAGCTGGAGTATACTGCTCTTGAGGAGGACTGGAGTTCAATTCCCAGCACCACACTGGGCAGCTCACAACCGCCTATAGCCCCAGCTCCAAGAGATTCAATGCCCACTTCTGGACTCTGTAAGCATCCCCACTCACATGTGCATAGACACACACACAGATACACACATAAACACATAATTTAAAAAAATAACTCTTTAGAAAAATCCCAGTATAAACATGAGGAAGGGGTTAAGAATTCCAACCCCACCTAAGAAAATTGTGTCAATAGATGGCTGCTGGGAAGGCCAGAGACAGTCTCTTTCAAGTATGGGACTCGTGGTAGGCTAACTAGGCTCCAGCGGATGGACCTACATTGAAGGACATTGGGGACAAAATTAGACTCTATAGGCCTTATTTTATTTTATTTTTTTGGTCTTTTTGAGATGGGGTCTCCCTGTAGCCCCAGCTGTCCTAGAAGTCACTATGTAGACTGTGGGGTCTCTCCCTTTCCTTGTGGGTCATTGGCCACCAGTCCGTGAGGACAAAGGGAGCAGAAGTGATGGTCAGGGACAGCCAGTGAGCAATGACGGAAGAAAGCCCTTCCAGGGAGGCAGGTTCAGTGATACAAACAGCTCCAGACTCAGTGAAACAGCTCCGTTTATTCAGTGGGGGTTAGGGAAAATATAGTGTGGAGGCAATAGCCAATGCTTCAGCTGATAGGTGCTCATAGTATGCTTTATTTACATGTGGCAGTAGGAGCCTATCATCCGACTATCAGGCAATGCCTAATTATCATACAGAAAAAACCTGGGGGTAGTTTTTACTCCAGGTAACTATGCCAAAGGTCATGCTCCAAATAAGGTCAGGCATCCGTGCTTGGCGGCACTTTCCAGGTAAGTCAGGCAGGAAGACCCTGCTGAGAAAGGAGCCAACCTTAACAGCAGGGTTCCCCAACAGTAGACCAGGCTGGCCTTGAATTCACAGAGATCCGCCTGCCTCTGCCTCCCAGGTGCTGGGATTAAAGGCGTGCACCACCACACCCAGTATATAGGCCTTAATATATATATTAAAATGAGTGGGGGGCAATAAGGAGAGGAGCAGATGGGGGGGAAAATTAGGATCAAATTACATTGTATGAAAATTGCAAAAATTCAATAAAAAAGTATTTTAAAACTTTAAAAAAAAGTCCTTTATAAACAAAAAACAAGAATAAGATGCACAGTGTCTGAAGAATGGCACCTGAAATTGACCTCTGACCTTGTGTGTGTGCTTACACAGAGAGAAAATAAAAACCACTTATCATTCTGTCATTTCTTTTATGCCTGAATCAGTGAGTCTTGGCGACTTGCCCCTGTCCAGACGGGCCACCCACTCTGACTCTCCTATAGTTCACTCCGGTCCAGCTTGGCCAGCTAGCCTCTGCCTCTTTCCTTTGTATCTAATATCACCCTTCCCCCTCAGAATCTTTCATCAGCTTAAGGAGTCTGTTTGTTTCTAGATCTAAATTTTCCCTTTCGGTCTCAGGTAGCCCCTGAGCTATGGTTCCATTTAAGGGTGAATGAGTGAAGTGGAAAGAAAGCCCTCAAGTCTTTTATTCTCTGAGGCCATAATCCCGGAATGTTCTAGAATATATACTTCAAATATCTAGCCTGTGATATCCTTAAGTGTCCTAGTAGATCACAAGGTGTTTCAAGTTTCTTGCTTCAGAAAACAGTCACTAAAATGATCATATTCGTATATCATCTATTTTCCTATAACCTTTTGTTTGTTTGTTTGTTTGTTTGTTTGTTTGCGACAAGGCCTCACTGTATAGCCTTGGCTGGCCTGGAACTTGCTATGTAGATCAGCCTGCCTCTGCCTCCCAAGTGCTAAGATTAAAGATATGTGCCACCACACCTGGCCTTCCTATAACCCTTTTTTAGATTTATTTTTATTTATGTGTATGTGTCTGTGTCTGAGTGAGTGTATGCCATGTGTGTGTAGGTGCCTGTGGAGGCCAGTAGAAGGCATTGGATTCCCTGGAGCTAGAGTTACAGGTGGTTGTGAGCCACTCAGTGTGGGTCCTGGGAACTGAACCTGGGTCCTCTGCCAGAACAGAACTTCTCTTAACTGCTGAGCCATCTCTCCAGCCCTATCCTACAACCTTCTTAAATTAGATATTTGTTTGAATTGCTTCAATTTCTCCTGGCAATTTCTTGGCTTCTTTTCTCTTCCTTTTCCTTTTCCCTTCACTTCCCTTTTCCCCTTCCCCTTCCCCTTCCTGTCCCTTGAACACGCTAGCTAGGTTCCATACTGGAGGATGACTCCAAACACATCATGAAAGACATCCATCTTCCTTTGAACTTGGCGGTGACCTTGAGCATGTCTCACAGACCCAGCTCAGTTTCTTCCTCTCTAAAGTGAAGGGCTTGAATCACGTGACCTCTACATGCCTTCCAGCTCTGTAATCCCAAGCTTCCCATTTTGTGCAGCATAACACAGTGACCGCATCTTTGAAAAGTTAAAAAATGATCAACTATTACAAGGAAACTACAGTTTCAGATAGGTGTTTCTGAATCAAGCTGTTTCATTTGAGAAACATGAAAAAAACCAAGGTTAGATACATTTTACAGTACTACAGAATACAGCGTTGAGCAATAAAGACAGTAAATAGAGCTATCATTTATTAGTGATAAGTTCCAAATCTGCCACCAAAAAGTCTCACATTTTAAATAAGCTTATAATCTTGTGCTGGGCCACATTCATAGCTATCCAATCTTAGCCACATGTGGTCGTGGGTTGTGAGCTGAACATACCTGATACAACCTGTCATGTGCTGGAGGAAAATAGCTAAACCCTAGCCCCTAGCTATTAAAATAGATTTTAAATAAAATGAAGCACTTTGTGTTCACTGGAGTTCATTGCTTTCTTATTTCTTCTATCCTGTCACCAATTTCCATAGGTGTTGAGATTATTGTGACATTTCCAGGAGAGCCTCCTCAAGAAATCAGTCAAGAAGATTTACAAGAAAGCAAGTAAGGGATATCCTTCCTTCCAGGTACTGGATTGTAATTTAAGCAGAAAATGATGATACTTGTATGGCAACTAAACTTTTTAGTAGTTCAATTCAAATCAGCATTCAAAAGCAAGGATTGCTGGAAATATGGATCAGGGGTTAACAGTGCTTGCTGCTCTATCATGAGGACCTGAGTTCAGAGCCCAGCATCCACACTGAGTGGCTCACAAATGCCCATAACTCCAACTCCAAGGAATCTTTTGTGTCTTCTGGCCTCTTTGGGCATCCACATGAACACATGAACATACACAAATAACAATGAAATAAATCTTTAAAAAACAAACAAACAAGGGTCACAATAAATATTAAGTGGAAAGAGCCAGGTAATAAGTATTATAGGTGTGTGGGCCATATGAATGGAGTCTACTGTAATGACGAGCTCTGCAGTTGTTACTTGGAAGCAGCTGGAGACAATATGTTAAATTAATGAGTGTGTCTGCGATCCCATTAAAGCTTCAGAAATGGGCTGGAGATATGGTTCAGGGGGTAAAAGCACTTGCTGTGCAAGCATGAGGACCTGAGTTCAGATCCCCAGCACCCATGAAAAGACCTGGGCAGAGCTGCATGTGTTCCTATAACCCTAGTGCTGTAGGGAGTAGAGACAGGAGGATCCATGGCACATGCTGGCTGCCAGCCTAGCTCTAGATTCAGTGAGACACCCTGTCTCAAGGGAATGAGATAGTGAAAGCTAGAGTAGGGCACTCAGTGCCCTCCTCTGGACTCCACACTTGTGCACACAGGAAGTGTACCTGCACACACACACACACACACACACACACATCATGTATGTACACACAAACGTGTGCTACAGAAACAGGCTAAAGGTCAGATTTGTCCCCAGGGTCATGGCATATCTACAATATTCCAGAAAAAAAAAAAAACCATCTAAAATAAGGTTCTGTAGCCCTGTAACCAATGTATGATAAGGTTAGTACAGAATTTGAAGATGACCATTGAAAAGTTGTAAAGCAGGGGCTGGAGAGATGCTCATCAGTTAAGAGCATTGACTGCTCTTGCAGAGGACCCGGGTTCGATTCCCAGCACCCACATGGCAGCTAACAACTGTCTGTAACTCCAGTTCCAAGGAGCTGATGCCCTCTTCTGGATACCTTGGGCATTGCATGACATGGGTGCACTTACACACATGCAGGCAATACACCATACAAATAAAATAAAAACAATAAATAAAAAAGAAAAGCTGTAAAACAATATGATAAAATAATCTATGCGCACTGAACAGATGATGGCAAAATGGCACCTGTTTTCTGCGTGATTTGATTCTATTGCATATTTTTTTTTGTTTTGGTCTTTTTGAGACAGGGCTTCCCTTGTAGCCCCAGCTGGCCTGGAACTCGCTATGTAGACCAAACTGGCCTCCAACTCACAGAGATTCGCCTGCCTCTGCCCCCCAAGTACTGGGATTAAAGGTGTATGCCACCATGCCCAGCTTCGAGTTTTTATTATATTTGACAAAAGTATCATTTCACAATGAATTGGAAAATTTTAAAACTGGTCCTTCCAGCACTAGCACTCAGATGTGAGAGGCAGAAGGATGACCACAAGGTTTTTAAAATAAATATTTTCATTAATTAGTTGAGAATTTCATACAATGTATTTGATAATATTCACCCAAAATCGTCCCCTTAATTCTTTCGAGTCACCTCCCTTTCCTATCCCCCAACTTTGTATCTTCTTTTTTAAAAATATTTTATTTATTATTTTTATTTTATGTGTATGAGTGTATTGCCTGCATGTATATGAGCACACCCGTGTCGTACAATGCCGCGGAGATCAGAAGAGAGTGTCGGATTCCCCTGGAACTGGAGTTAAGGACAGTTTGTAGCCGCCATGTGGATGCTGGGAATTGAACCTGGGTCCTCTGCAAGAGCAGTCAGTGCTCTTAACCACTGAGCCATTTCTCCAGCCCCCTGTATCTTCTTTTTCATAATTTAATAACCAATTGAGTCCAATTTGTGCTGTCCATATACTTTTGGGTATGGAGCCATCCACCAGGGTGTGGTCCACCTACCAGGAGTAACAGTCTTAAAGAAAATTGACTTTCCTTCCCCCATATCTCCCGCCATATCTCCTCCATTAGGGATGGAGATGCCTCATGAAACCTTTTTTATTTCCATTGTAGGATGCTGACTGGTTTGATCTCAGATCTTGTGCAGGCAACCACAGCTGCTGTGAGTTCATGAGTGCAGTGATTCTGTCATGCCCAGAAGACACTCTTTATCCCTGGTCCTCCCTCACCTCTGACTCTTACACTCTTTCAACCCCTCCACTTAGATGGTCCCTGAGTCATAGGAAAGGGGTGTGATATAGATGACTCATTTGTGGCTGAGTCACTTGTCCTCTGCATTTTGACCAATTGTGAGTTTCTGCATTAACCACCATACCCTGCACAAAGAAACTTCTCTAACAAGGTCTGAGAGCCACACTAATTCTTGGTAGAAAGATATAAATTTAGAGGGCAGTTTGATACTGCATCCATTTAGCAAACTAATAATAGTTAAGTTCACCCCAGAGGCCTGTGATTCATGGGTTCTCAGCCAGATTTGCAGTACCAGGCATGTGTTTTCTCTTGTGGAGAGGATTGATTGATTTAAAGCCAATTAGAAAGTGGCTGGTTACCTCAAAACATTCGTGCCACCATCAAAGAATAGTAGCTGAAAGTTTAAGGACAGCCTGGTTTACACATTGGGTTCCAGGTCAGCCAAGGCTATAGAGCTGTTGTGGAAATTCCTTCCCTGGAGAGAATAAAAAGATAAGGAAGATAGGGGAAATGTATTGGTTAGCTTTCCATCCCTGTGACAATATACTTGATACAATCAACTTACAAGGAGGAGAGGTTTATTTTGGCTTGCAGTTTTAGAAGTTTCATCCCATAGTAACTTTGGTTTTGTAGTTTTTCAGGGTATGGTAAGGCAGTACTATTACTGGAAATATTGGGGTGCCTCTACATGATTGCCTGATAATATCATGGAAATTGGGGGCCCTCCTTGGAGTTCTTAGTCTCATTAATAAGAGAATTAAAATGGACTCAAACTGAAGCTCAAGGACAGTTTTATTAGAGTTTAAAAGGAAAAGCCCATTCTGACAAACTGTAAATGTTGGTAGCAGCCTGGAGGAGGAGAATGGAGAAGGGGAAAACGCCATGCTGTTTGAGTTAGGCTGGCATGGAGGTCAGCCATGTACCTGGTGGGAAGGGGAGCTTTAGAAAAAGAGTAAAGCCCAGTGTGGTAGGGACAGCATGCTTAGAACAGAGACAGAAAGAAGAAAAGGAAAAGTTAGGCTTTTCTGAGTAATTCAGGAAAGCAGGCAGACTTACAAAGTGCCTGTCTATGGTCCTTCGAGATGCTGAGCTAGGGGGTATTTAGGGAAGGAAAAGTACATTCTCTCATTAAAGGGATCATTACTTCACCTATCTCTTTAACATAACTCAAAGTGACCTCACCTTCCTGAGGGGTGTTGGCCAGATCATGGACCCACCAACTGGATTAACTCTTAAAGGAGGAGACAATGGCAGGTCCCTACCCAGAGATTTCATCCCTCACTATATGAGGGTGCATCAGGGTGCCTTTGAGGAAGAAGGCTGCTTACTTAATGATGGCCAAGAAGCAGAGAGACAGAGGAAGTGGTGGGGGAGTCTCAATATCCCCTTACAAGGTCCCCCTGATGAACTAACATCTTTCTACTAGGTGCTACCCCCTCATCAGCACCACACTGAAGACAGAGGGACCATCTCAGATCCAACTATACCAGTAAATGGGTTTTAATCTATCTCTCCCCTTTCAGTCAGGTAACTTTTGTGCATCAAGAGGAGAGACAAGCATATTCTGTCTCTCTCCTAAATGAAATGGAGACAGTGAACCTTGGTACAAAGACCCTAAGCGTGCAGACTTCACTTTTGAAAAGCGAAAAAAGTTCCAAGGAACTTTGTGATGGGAATTTGGACCGTTCATTACCCAGACGTTGCTTAGAATCAAGTGTTTCCAGGTCTGTAACCAAGGAAGAGGTTCCTTGTGTTCTGAAGGGGCAGCAAAGAAAATATGAAGGTAAGTTAAGCATTTGATTATGTTTACTTATTTTTTTTATGTGTATGCGTGTATTGCCTGCATTAGGTAAGTGCACCCATGTTGTGCAATGCCCAAGGAGGTCAGAAGAGGCAGTTGGATCCCCTGAGACTGGAGATACGGACAGTTGTCAGTTGCCATGTGGGTGCTAGGATTCAAACTCAGGTCTTCTGCAAGAACAACCAGTGTTCTTAACTGCTGAGCCATCTCTCTAGCGATGTTTACTTATTTTTAATTGATTTTTAAAAATTTTATTAGTGTTTTGCCTGCATGTATGTAAGTATACCCATGTGTACAATGCCCATGAAGGCAGAAGAGGGTGTCAGATCCCCTGGAACTGGAGTTATAGATGGTTGTTAGCCCCCATATGGGTGCTGGGAACTGAACCCAGGTCCTCTGAAAGAGCAGCCAGTGCTCTTGACCATTGAGCCATTTCTCCAGCCCCTATGTTTAGTTTTTAAGTATACACATAGGTATATATTGTATATCAAACATATTCCCCTTTATGCTCCCCTTCTCTCCATTTTCTGACCCCTCCTCCTTCCTATTTGTCTCTCGAAACAATTTTACTTTTATGTTCATGCCAAATACACATACATGACTTTATGTATTTATTTAAAAATCTAGAAAGCACAAATAAGAGAAAACACACTAAGGTGAGCCGTTAGTTCTACAGTAGGGCTGGGGACAGAGCTCAGTCAGAAAAATGCTTGCCTTGTAAGCATAAGGACCTGAGTTCAATGCCCCAGGAAAAAAAAGCCAAATATTGTGGCATGCACTTGTAATTCCAGTACTGGGGAGGCTGAGACTGCAGGATTTCTGTGACTTGCTGTCCAGACAGCCTTGTGAACTTGGTAAGTTTCAGGTAAGTGAGAGACTGTCTCAAAAAACAAGGTGACTGAAGAATAACAGCTGAAGTTGTCCTCTGGCCTCCACACACATGTGCATACACAAACACACACACACACACACACACACACACACACACACACAATATTCCACAGTGCTTCCTTTATTCTTTAGGTGAATGTATACTTTCTTATCAGGTCAAGATCTATTTTAATTGCTTGAAATTCAGTAGCGAGCTGGACAAAGTCACCCTGCCCTTTCAGAATTCACATTCCTGTTGGGGAGCATGAGACAGAAAATAAACTGGTATAGGTAAAAAATAGAGTACATCAAATAGGAATAAATGCTATGAAGAGAAAGAGACAGGATAGGAGCACGAGGGCTGTTAGAACAAAACACCTCAGTCGGCAAGGTGTCAGCAAGTATGGTGTTTGGTAGGGGCTCATTTCTTTCCCAGTTCATGTATGGCATCTTCTTGCTGAGTCATGTAATAAAGAAGCATGAACAAGGCTTTCTTGGGCCTGTTTCATAGGGCACTAATCCTGTTTCATAGGGTCCTTCTTCATGACATAGTCACTTCCCTAAATTCCATCACATCGAGAGTTAATATTTCAATATATGAATTTGTGGGGGACACAGACGTTCAGAGGGTAGCAGGCACTTTGAGATTTAAGTAGGTAGACGTTAAGAAAGTAACTTGAGGGCCAATGCAATGGCTCAGAGGGTAAAAGTACTTGCCATGCATACCTGATGACCTGAGTTTGATCCCTAGAGCCCATGTAAAAAATGCTGGATGTAGTGATGTGCACCTGTGCATCTGTAATCCCAGCACTCCTACAGGAAATAGGAGATGGAGATTGGAGAATTCCATGGAAACTTGCAGGCCAGTTTCTAGCCTAGAGTACACAGAGCTCAAGAAAAATTAGAGACCCTGCCTCAGAAACAAAGTGGAGAGAGAGAACTGACTCCTGAAAGTTGTTCTCTGATCTTTACAAGTACACTGTGACACATACATGTCTGCACTCACACATACATATCACACACACAATGGTAATAATCATATTATAATGAAGAAGACAACTTGAGGAAATGACTGAAGAAGAGGGAACGCACCCTGAGCGTTTCAGGGACGAGTACTTCATGGAACACAAAGGCTAACGTAGGAGCTGGGGATGAGGCTCAGTTGGTAGAGGGCATGAAGCCCTGATTTGATCCCCAGTACTGAACTGGAAATAGTGGTACACACTTGTAATCCCAGCACTCAGGAGGTGGAAGCAGGAGGACTAAAAATTCAAGGTCATCCTCAGGTATACCGAGCCAGTTCAAGGCCAGCCTGGGCTATAGAAGACCATGTCTCAAAAACAAACAAATGAACAACAAACAAACCCATAATAGCAACCCCTCCTGATGGCTTGGCCTGAGGTTTTCTGTTATCATTCCACAACTTTGTGTTTACTGTGGAGGAGAAAACTTACTTTCAACCACTTTTCCACAAATCTTAGCATGTCCATTACTCTATCCACAAACTTATTTACTACTAAGACTATCCAATTATTATTATTATTTTTTTGTTTTAGAGTTTCCTACCTCTGACATGAGATACAGTAGCCGAAGAATTGAGGTAAGATTAGTTGTAGCATTTTTGACTTAATAAAAAACAAAACAAAACAAAATTTGGGGCCAGAGAAATGGCTCAGTAGTTAGGAGCACAGGCTGTTCTTCCAGAGGACCCAGGTTCATTTCCAAGTACCCAAATGGCCGCTAACAACTCTAGTTCCAGGGTGCCAGCCCCCCTCGGCCGAACTCTACTGCTGCTGTCCCCATAGCGGAAGATCAGGACTAGGACAAAGACCAGTTGGGAGAGGTGGGGGCCTCAGGCAGTACTACGGGAAGAAAACACCCGGGAGGCTGTGTCAGTGGACAGCTGTTTATTATGGCAGAAGCAGAGGTTTATATAGGAAAGCTTTGTGGGCAAAGTGGCGGGGGTTGTTGTTGGGTAGGCCAGGCAGGCAGGTAGGGGGAGGGAGGGGGCCACTAAGGCTACATGGCCTTTGTCCTATCCTCCAGTCGCATAATCTACAAGGGACCTGGTTAGGATTAAAGGATTAGAGACTTAATGGTTTTGCTTGGGGGTTGTTGGGTAAGAGACAGTGTCCCTAGAATGGAGCGGGCCAGCTTCCTGCCACCCTCACTAGGAGGTATCCAATCTGGGTGCCATGTTCTACGGTCCAGGCACTCCAGACTTATCCCAACACAGGGGATCTGATGCCATCTTCTGGCCTCCACGGGTATTGCATGCAAATGGCACACAGACATGCAGACAAAACACTCATATACATAAACAAAAATAATTAATAGGTCCAGGCGTGGTGGTGCACGACTCAAATCCCAGCACTAGGGAGGCAGAGACAGGTGGATCTGTGTGAGATCAAGCTCAGCCTTGTATATATGGTGAGTTCCAGGCCTGCTGGGGATGCAGGGAGACCCTGTCCCCAAACGACTCCAAAATAATAATAATAAACAAATTAATACTAATAATTAATTAAAAAACCAAAACAAGAATTTCATTTGTTAGAGACAAGCTCCATAGAACTGTTGAGAGCTAAATTCTCAGCAATAATATATTGGAAAAGAATGATGGTTCATGCAATTTATTGTGTAGCAAATTATTCCTGGGAAAAGCATGCCTTGCCCAGTGAGTTTCTTCTCTGGGTCCTTTCCCAAACTCTGTGTAATGAGGTGAACAGGTCTCTTAGCTCTCTTCAACTCAGCTCTTTTAAATCCATCCAGAAATTAGGTAATTTTCTGCTGTTCATCTCTTACCCCCAGGCTGGAGAGTTTTTCCTGCTTCTCTAGTTTATAAGTAAAGCTTTTGTGAAGACACAAATTTTTTTTGGTTTACTATGCTCTCTTCTTACTCTTCTGTGTCCTAGAAGACATTGAGAAATAGTTATGTGTCAGCACTGAAGTGTTGTCAAAAAGAACATACTGGCTTAATAAATGAGTGCCTGTTATTAAGGACATGTTTAGGCACTACAAGAATCTCTTTCTCTCCCCCCTCCCACTCTCTTGCTCTCACTCTCTTCCTCCCCCAACCCTTGGTGCGTGTACATGTGGGCAGAGGTCAACCTCAGGTGTTATTCCTCAGGCCCCGTCCATCTCATTTTTGGAGACAGCCTCTCACTGGCCTGGAACCCCCAATTAGATGAGGTTGTCTGGCCAGTGAGTCCCAGGGATCTGCCTGTCTCCGTCTCCTCAGCACTGGGATTATAAACTTGTGCTACCATGCCTGGCGCTTTTTTAAAATTGTGAGTTCTGTGGATTGAATTCAGGGCTTCTTGTGCTTACAAGGAAAGCACTTTACTGAGTCATTTCCTTAACCCCTAGTTCCTATTTTCAAGCAATGGAAAAAAGTGCCCAGGCCATGTGTGTCACCTAAACCCTGAGATTCCAGTGTCTGGCTCCCCTTCCCTCCTCTTTATACTTAGCTGGCAACAAAATGAAAATTAAAAGTTATAGCTCTTATGGGCTGGAGAGATGGCTTGGTAGTTAAGAGCACTTTGTTACTCTTCCAGAGGATCCAGGTTCAGTTCCCAGGACCCATGTGGTTGCTAACATCCATCCTTAACTCCAGTTCCAGGGTATCCAATGCTCTCTTCTGGCCTCTATAAGTACTAGGCACACATATGGTGCCCTTATGGACATACAGACAAAACACTCATACACATAAGACAAAAATAAATAAATTCTTAAAACATATATATTAAAAAATAAAGTTATAGCTCTTAGTTACAATGCAAGTTCCATGTTTATAAATAATCTGATATTATTAGATATTGAATTTGCATACATGGGAAAAAAAAAACCCACTAAGAAACATCTACTTAAGGACTTTATTCTTTAATGACTACAAAGTTAAATGCTTTGCATTGGGTTACACTGCCCTCTAGAGGTTAATAATAATAAAAATCAGAAAAACTAGCTTAGTTTGAAAACAGTTTGGAGGGCAAAGAAGACTAAAAAGCTGCTTTGCTTTGTTTTGGGTTTGGTTTTTCGAGATAGAGTCTGTGTAGCCCTGTCTGGCCTGGAACTCCCGATATAGACCAAGCTGGCCTTGAACTCAGAGATCTGCTTGCCTCTGCTCCTGAGCACTGGGACTAAAGGTATGCGCCCGCTTTTATAAAGGTAGAGTGTGGAGCAGGGTGTGGTGGCGCAGAACTTTAATCTCAGCACTTGGGAGGCAGAGGCTGGTGGATCTTTGTGAGTTCAAGGCCAGCGTGGTCTACATAGTTCCAGGACAGCTGGGGCTACAGGGAGACCCTCAAAAAGACAAAAAGACAAAAAACAAAAAAACAAAACAACAACAAAAAATAAAGACAGAGTGTCATGTAGCTCAGACTGGCCTCAAACTTGCTATGTAGATGAGGATGACCTTGAACTTTATGATCCTTCTTTTTCTACCTCCGGAGTGCTAGCATTACTACCATGCATACACTACTGTGTCCAGTTTATAGGGTGCTGGAGATGGAACCCAGAGCTTTGTACATGCTAAGTAAGAACTACATGTAGTGTGTCAGGGTTCAGAGAACCCTAGAAGAGACACAGCACAGCCTGAAGGAGAGGCACAGCACTTAATTAGAATCTCAAAAGCAGGGGACCAGGAGATTGTCTGCCATTCCACTCTGTATTTATTGCTTTAACTTGCATAGATAGGCAAATGTGACTTTTACTCAGTGCAGTCAATCTTGAGAAAACTTCTAAAAGACTTCTAGGTACATTATTTTTGAAGCAAAGAATTTGTTTATTACAAATGAAAACTTGCTAAGCATAATAGGGCATTGTGGCCAGTGGCCAGAGTGTTATTTCCTTGTATAATTTGGGGTGGGGGCACTGCGTTCCTTTGTCTGCCTCAACACACAGGCCTATACAGGCTTTGAAACAGTCATTCTTGACTGGAGGCATTGTTGTGCATGGTCAAGCATGCTTTCAGCAGCATTTACATAAAGTAGCATCTCCAACATCAGTACAGGTAAATCAGTGGACTCCAACAAGCAAGCCCTCTATCAACTGAGTGGCATCCCCAGGTCCTAGGGTTGCTAATTTTCAAGACTAAAGCCACACCCAACCAAACAACTCAGCCAAAAAATGAGTCTTTTGTTCCACAAACAAACTCTGAGTTCTTCAACCCTTGAACCATAATTTTAAAAATATGCAATCACAAGTTTACATTGTTCTCAAGAGAGTTTCAAATTTTTTTAATCAATCGTATGGAAACAAAAAGAAAATAGAAAGTGAACTGAGTGTGGTGGTGCACTCCTTTAATCCCACAGCACTCAGGAGGCAGAGGCAGGCGGATTTCTGTGAGTTAAAGGCCAGCCTGGTCTACATAGCGAGTTCCAGGCCAGCCAGGGCTACAGGGAGACCTTGTCTCAAAAAGACCAAAAAAAAGTTTCTCATTTTAAAACTGCAAGATTTATATCATAGAACCTTGATTTTATAATGCATAACCAGTGCTGGAGATATGGCTCAGCATTTAAGAGCACTTGCTGTTCTTCCAGAGGACCAGGATTCAGTTCCCAACATCCACATCAGGTGGCTCACAACCACCTGTAGCTTCAGATCCAGGGAACCCAACACCTTCTTCTGGCCTCCATGGGCACCTGTATACTTGTGCATGGACATACAGAGACACATACATATGCATAAATTTAAAGTATTTAAAAATGTACAGCCATGAGTGTTTACATATATTTTAAGCTTTTAAATATTTTATTATTTTATTTTATGTACATAAGTGTATTGTCTGCATGTATGTAAGTACACCTGTGTCATGCAATGCCCGTAGAGATCAGAAGAGGGTGTTAGAGTCCCTGGAACTGGAGTTATATATGGCTGTTAGCCACCATGTTGGCAAGAGCAGTCAGTGCTCTTATCCATTGAGCCATCTCTCCAGCCCCAATTTTAGCTTTTTAAAGCGTTGTTTTATCTTGGTTCTGAAAAACTACTGAGAATAATATTTTAGTTACTTTGTGTTTTATGGTTTTCCTTTTTGGTGATGAGTATCAAATATAAGGCCTCATGTGTGCTAAGTATACTGAACTAAAGCCCAAGCCTGAGACTGTTTTTTACATGTGTGTATGTGTGTGTGTGTGTGTGTATGTGTGTGTGTGTTTGACAGTGTGCATGTGGAGACCAGAGGACAACTTGTGGAAGTCAGCTCTCTCCTTCCACTCTGTGGATTCAGAGAACCAAACTTAGGTCATCAGTCTTTGTGGCAAGCACCCTTACCCACTGAGCCATCTTGCCAGTCCAGATTTGGGTTTTATATTTTAAAATTTTATTTAGGGAAAGGAACTCTAGTCCAGACTGGTCTTGGACTCCCTGTGTAGCTAAACATGGCCTTGCATTTCTGATCCTCCTGCCTTTATTTCCCCAGCACTGGAATATATGGTGCTAGGGATCAAACTCAGGGATCCATGCACGCTAGGCATACACTCTACCAACTGAACTACATTTCCAGTCCCAGATTTTGATTTTTAAAATTGTGATCTTGAGGCTGGAGAGACAGTTGAGCAGTTAAGAGCACTGGCTGCTCTTTCAGAGGACCTGGGTTCAATTTCTAGAACCTATATGGCAGCTAACAACCATCTATAACTCCAGTTCTAGGGGATCCAATGCCCTTTTCTAGCCTCTGTGGGCACTGCATGCACATGGCACACTTACATATATGCAGGGAGAACACTCATACATATAAAATTAAAATAAAATAAAATTGTAATCTTGTTGGGTCTGGTGACATCAGTGGAGCTGGATGTGGTCAGTGGTAGAGCACTTGCCCAGTATGCACAAGTTTGATCCCTAACTCTGAAAAAAATGTTTTGACCTTTAGGATAGCTTTTACTTTAAAGGCTTTCTTTATGAGAATGTTAGATTTTTTTTTTTTCAAATCAACTTTAAACCAGTGAACATAGTATTGTATATATTTCTGCATTCATTACTTTTTCTTTCTTCTTTTAGTTTCCTCTGCCACCACCATCACTTTTGCCAATGAGATCTGGTATCCTCACTATGGCAAAAAGTCCCAAGTTTCCAAGAGAGAGAGAAAGAGAAATCCCAAGCCCTACATCCTCCGCACCTAAGCTCTTAGAGCTGGCTAGCCGATCTGATGAATTTAGCTCATTAAAGAACCATCAGGAAGCTGCTTGGAGAGGACTGGTAGATAAGACCCTCAGGTTTTCTGACAGCTCCATTTGGTCTAGAAACATGTGCTCTTTCCAAAGGAAGGTGAATCATCCCAGACAATATCTGGGAGTGGAAGAAAGTTGGAGAGCCCAGAAAATAGCAGGATGGGACAAAATTGATATCTCTTGCATCAAAAAAGAGCCATCCTGTGAGAATGTTAAGGAAGTCAATATTTCCAGAGAGAGGGAAAGGAGTATTGAATGCCACAGTATGGAAATAAGAAAAGCAGATGAGAACTCCCAATATCTTTCATCAAGGAAAAAGGAGGGTTCGACAGCCAGAATGTCAGAACCAGCTTCGGATATTGTATATACCATTCCAAGCAAGCTCCAGGAAGCCCCTCATTCAGAAATAACTCCAGGGGAGAAGAAAGAGATTGGAAACGAGAATGATTCCAAAAGCAATTCATTACACAAAGCAGAAGCAATGGAACCACATGCCATGTTAGAAGACTTTACTGTTCTTAAAAACTTGTGCAATGCAATCTCTGATGATCTCATTGAAGAGCTCCCAGAAGGTGATAGAAACACAGAGACAAATATAAAAATACCAATAGCAGAAGCAACCAAACCAGAAATGAATGGGATGGTGCCTCTTATTCACATCACATTCCCTGGAGAAGGAATACCGGAGGACCCAGCCACAGTCAAACAAAATCTCCCAAAGAGAAAGCGTACCATTCACAACAATAGCTTCCACATACTTGCTCACCAAGAACAGGACAAGCATCAGATGAATATACACAGAACTAAGTTAGAGTCAAAAACCAAGGGAAGTAACAGGGCACCTCAGAATCTCACAATTTCCATTCAAGCTTCCATTAAACCTAATATGCATAAAACGAGCATAAAAACTCAGGTTTTTCCTGCTTTGGAACTTGTGGACCCCAGACCATGCCAGTCATCCAAGTTTCAAAGGAGAATGCCTTTGATGGAAAAGAAGCAATCTATGTATCAGACCCAGAAACCTAAAAAGCAAGCATTTCCTTGCATCTGTAAAAACCCAGGAATAAAAAAGTCCTGTGTTCCTCTCCCTGTTAAAACAACAGAGCCAAGACTACATTACCTGGATCTGAAGTATAGTGACATGTTCAAAGAAATCAATTCAATTGCTAATGGACCAGGAATCTATGAGATGTTTGGGACTCCTATTTATAGTCACATGCGAGAGGCAGAACGGCATGAACACAGATATTACCGTGAGATATGCACAGCTCCATCAGGTCACTGTGTCACCAGTAAATGTCAGTCTTCTCAAAGAGATAAAAACAGCAATAGCAGAGCAAGACTGCCTCAGAAAAGGCTACATAGTAAACCTTTAAAGCCTGTGGTTGGCATTAAGCAAAAACACAAAGGTTTAATTCCAAAAGAAAAGGGTTGCAAGGCTATAAGCAGCCACACAAAAGGTAGAGAAGGTGGAGATGGTGTCTCAGAACCAGATTGGCAGATGAAATCTTCAGGAAATGACTTTCCGTCTCCCACAGATGAAGTTCAGCCCATGAACTTCACCCAGACTCCTGAGCAGTTCCCTGAACAGAAAGAATCCCTTCCTGTCTCGGATCTATCCATCATTGAGGAAATCTTCTTGGAGGAGTCTACAGATGAAGGAGAAAAATTTAACAGTGACATTCTTGCTGCAAGCTTCAGAGATCTGAAAGAACTTGAAGGTCTACATCACCAGACCCTGTCTGTCCCTTCAGAAGACAGCTGGGCTGTGCTCAGTGAGAGGAGTTTTGGCAAGCATGTGTCACCAGAAAAGCAGGATATAGCATCTCTTGATAAGACAAATGGCAGCCAGGTGTTAATGGATTACCTGGAGTTTGATAGCCTTTCAGATAAGTCTAAAACACTTGGGAGTTTTTCAAGTTTCTCTTTACAAGAAAACCCAGAAAGTACATCTTCCCCAACAGACCAACACTGGACACATTCTTTGGATCAGGATAGCTTAGAAAATAAGTCCATCACCTATCAAACATTTGGAAAGACGTTAAATGATGAAGATTCAATTTCCCAAGAAATCTTGAACTCAGTAAAGAATGAAGAATTGACAGATGAGTTGTTAGGTTGTCTAGTTGCAGAACTGTTGGAGCTTGATGAAAAAGATAACAGCTCTTGCCAGACAATGGCAAATGAGACAGAGATGGAGAACCTGGATCTTGTCCTCAGGAGGAGAGGGAATGCAATGGAAGAATTGGATGGAGAGACAACAAAAGTCAAACTACAGGTTGGTGTAAATAGAGAGATGCATTGGGGTGGGAAGGACCTTGGTGACAATGTGGTTCAAACCCCTTCCTTTATATTTTAAAAATGTTCTTTTTTTATTATTATTTTTTTATGTGTATGAGTGTATTGCCTGCACGTATGTGAGTGTACCCATGTCGTGCAATGCCACAGAGGTCAGAAGAGGGCTTCGGATTCCCCTGGAACTGGAGTTAGGATGGTTCATAGCCACCATGTGGGTGCTGGGAATCTAATTCAGGTCCTCTGCAAGAGCAGTCAGTGCTCTTAACCACTGAGCCATCTTTCCAGCCCCTAAAAATGTTCTTTTAAAAAATTACATTATTTATTTATTTGTTTATTTATTTATTTATTGGGGGCAACTGTGGAGATGTTGAGGACGACTTTCAGGACTCATGTGGAGGAACTGTGGAGGAACTGAGGACAACTTTCAGGACTCATTTCTCCTTTGACCATGTGGCTCCTGGGGACTGAGATTGAACTAAAGTTGTCAGGATTGGCAGCAAGTACCTTGAATGAGCTGTATTACCAGCCCTCAACCCCTTATTTTCTTTCTTTTTTTTTCTGTCTTTTTTGAGACAGGGTCTCCTTGTAGCCCCAGCTGTCCTGGAACTCACTCTGTAGACCAGGCTGGCCTTGAACTCACAAAGATCTGCCTGCTTCTGCTTCCCAAGTACTGGGATTAAAGGTATGCGCCACCATGCCCCACCAACCCCTTATTTTCAAACAAGGAATAATAAACCCAAACAATTAAGTCATCTTGTCAAGGTCTTGTGGTTTGGGGCAAGGCTGGGATCCAGGCTACAGTGTCTTCACTGTACTTTTTTTTTTTTTCAAGATAGGGTCTCATATAGCCGAGGATGACCTTGAACTCCTGATTTTTCTGCCTAGGTCTCTTGAGTGCTAGGATAACAGGAGTGTACCACCACACCCAGTTTAAGTGGCGATGGGGCTGGAACCCAAGGCTTCCTGCATGGGAGACAGGTACTCTTACCAACTGAGTCCCACCCCGAGCCCTCACTGTGGTCTTACTTCTGAAATTTAGCTAGCTTGATGCTGCCTTGAGATCACTTGTCATAAATTAATATGGCACAACTATTAAGTAGGTCAGTATTTTGTTCAAGGATGACATTTTCAATAATTAGCAGATAATTTTCAGTAAGCACAGATAGGCACAAAGCCTGGCAGTCAACTGTGTCCAACCTTCTGACATTGCCACACAGTGTTCATGCTTTAGAACCACACAATCAGGTTATGAAAACAAAAATCTCATAATGTTTTAAGTAATTTTATGATTTTTGTGTTGGACCATATTCATAGCTATCCTAGGGTGCAGGCAGGTATGGTGTCACATGTCTGTAATCCCAGTACTCAGGACATAGAGGTAGGAGGGTCAGATGTTCAAGGTCACTTTGGTTACTTAGTAAGCTGGAGGCCAGCCTGGGCTCTGTGTTACCGTCTCAAAAGGAAGGAGGCATGGGGGACTGAAGTGATGGTTCAGTAGTTAAGAGCACTGACTGCTCTCTCAGAGGACCCAGGTTTGGTTTCCAGCACCCACATAGTGAACAACCATCTAAAACTCCAGTTCCAGGGGATCCAATGCCCTCTTCTGGCTTCTAGGGGCATTGCACACAGGGGTGCACTTACATACATGCAAGCAAAACACTCATGCATGAAAATATTTAAAAATGAAAAAGAAGAAGAAGAAGAAGAAGAAGGAGAAGGAGAAGGAGAAGAAGGGAAGGAAGGAAGGAAGGAAGGAAGGAAGGAAGGAAAGGAGCTTCTCCCTTTAACAGATGTATATGCTGTATAACAAACAGTTATTTTTGATCAAATGCTTTTTTTAAATATTTTAT
>NW_008337291.1:584322-611185 GCF_000622305.1 Nannospalax galili
AGACTCTCCTGTGTTCTCCCCTTCTCTCCAACTCAGAGTTAAATGATGATTTTTCTTGTCTCATTTTCCCAGAGATGTAGTAATGTTTTCCAGATATATGACGAGGAGGAGAAATTTCTTAACTCAAATGAAAAGAAGACACTTTCTGAAAAGAGCTTAAACCAGGAAGAAGCTATTCTGTGGACCAAGGGTGAGATCCTTGGGAGAGGAGCCTATGGCACAGTAAGTAAGCCTTAAACCCTCATACCAGAACTCTCCACCCACCCTGAGCCCTCTCTTCCCTACCATCCTCCTGCTGGCATGCTTACTTAGAACTCTTTCAACTGGAAGCAACAGAAAACCTAACCCAAACTGACTTCAGGGAGATGATGCTCCTTGCTTTATGCAGTTGGAAGGTATGGAGTTTGTCTGATGTTTTTAGGGACCAAACGATGTCCTCAGGATCTGTTCCCCACTTGGCCCTTGCTATCAGGCAAGGGTCTGATGGCCATTCCACTTCTAGCCTCTCATTCTAGGTTCAAGCCTTGTATTAGTTATTTTTCTTGCTGCTGCAAAAAGACACCTGACAAAAGCAACTTAAGGAAAGAATTATATATTTTGCCTTACAGTTTGAAGGCACAGTTCATTACAGTGGGGAAAGCATGGGAGCAGGAGTGTGGGGCAGCTGGTCACTTTGCATCCACAGTCAAGAAGCAGAGAGAGATGAATGCTGGTGCTCTGTCCACATTACAGGGTGATTCTTCCTACCTTAGTTCACTTAATCTAGAAACTCCCTAATATATGTCCAGGGGTGTGTCTCCTAGGTAATTTTAGATCCTGTCACTATCACAAAACCATTGGGAAAGAAATCTCTCCCTTTGGTGGCTCAACATATCACTGGAAATTGGAGACTGATTGCAGTGGGGCACAATCAAATGGTGTTCCTTATGTTTTGTGAATTGCATAAAAGACCCCCTAATGTCTTGGTAAACTATAGAGGATTTGCATAGATAGGTAAAGAGATGATTGACCTCCAAATAAGACAGAACTGTGTGGTCTGCAGTCAGGGACACTTCCAGAATCCATGAGAAGGTAGGAAGAAAATAAAACCCCTGAGAGCACATCATAGAGTGACTGAAGGACTTGCTTCCTATATCCAGAGAGCTTTAGATCTGCCCTCACCATGTGGTCTTTATTTGGTGAGGAGCTCTCCCAGACCAGCATCTGATGGTGTCATCAGAGAAATCTGTGGGATGAATTGTTGTTACATCAGTTTTATAGATCAAAACTGAACTAAGAGGCTGGGTGTGGTGGTGCATGCCTTTAGTTCCATCACACGGGAGGCAGAGGCAGGTGGAGCTCTGTGAGACTGAGGCCAGCCTGGTCTACATAGTGAGTTCCAGGACAGCTGGGCTACAGGGAGACTCTTACTCAAAAAGACCAAACAAAACCACACAAACAACAACAACAAAAAACCCCAAAAAACTGAACTAAGAAAGATCATATATGGAGGGCTGGAGAGATAGGTCATTTGGTAAAATGCTTACTGTGTAAGCATGAGGACCTGAGTTCCATCCCCAGTGTCTGCATAGAAGCTGGGTCCTATAATGTGTACCCATAATCTCAGTGCTAAGGGAGGAAGTGACCAGAGGATCCCTAGTATTTGATGGCCAGCCAACCTAACCTAATTGGAGAGTTCTAGGTTTTGTGAGACTTTGTCTTTAAAAGAAAAAGGGTGGGAAAGCAATTGAGGAAGATACCTAATGTTGACCCCTGGCTTCCATGTGCACCATACATACATGTGTACACAGGCATCATACGACTGCTGGGTGTGGTGGCACATACCTATAATCCCAGCACTCAGAAGGTGAAGGCAGGAGGATCATGAGTTCAAAGTCATATTCAGTTATATAGTGATTTGGAGGCCAGCCTGGGCTATATGAGACAAAAGCTGGAGAGATGACTCAGTGATTAAGATTGCAGAGGTCCTGGGTGTGATTCCTGGCACCCACATCATAGCTAACAACTGTCTATAACTTCAGTCCAGGGGATCTGACGCCCTCTTCTGACTTCTGCTGGCATTACATAACACAGGTACACTTACATACACACCACTCATACACATAAAGATAATTTTAAAAAAGTGATTCCTGCTCTTTCAGAGGACCTGAGTTCTATTCACAGCACCCATCTATATCTAACAACAACTACCTGTAACTCCAGCTCCAGGGCATCCAACATCTCCCTTTGGCTTCCATGGGCACCTGCACACATGTGAGCATACATACACATAAATGAAAGGGGCACATACACACATAAATAAGAATAAAAAAATAAATATTTTTTGAGAAAGGGTCTTACTATGTAGGATTTGCTGGCTTGGAACTCGATATGTAGACCAGTCTGGCCTCAAACTCAAAGAGCTTGACCCGCTTCTGCCTCGTAAGTGTTGGGATTAAAGGCATGTGTCACCATGCCAGGCTAAAAACAAAAATCTTATAAAAAAAATAAACAACAACAACAAAACCAGACAAGGGACTGAAAAGATGGCTCAGCAGTGAAGAGTGGCTTACTTTTCTTGCAGAGAATTCAAGTTCAGTTCCCAGCACCTACATAAGGAGGCTCACAACCGTCTGCAACTCCATTTTCAGGGTATCCAATGCCCTCTGGCCTCCATAGGTACCTGCATCCATGTGGTGTACATAAACTCATAAATCTTAAAAGAAAAAGAAAAGCAAGGGGAAAAAATACAACGTATCCAAAAACACATGAGTAGCGAATAATGAAGCTGGGGTTCAGATGGATCTAAGACGTGTGACTCCAAGACATTATGATATCTGTGCACCACACTGCTTTTCCACTGCCATCTTGGCTCCCTTGAACACAGAGTTCACCTAACTATGTGTTGTTTAGCTGGTAATGATAGACTTAGAGGAAGAGAAGTGTTTGGGAGGAGAAGGAAAGGGCACTTTTGAACATGTCACTATAGCATTTAAATTGAATAAGTTGTCCTAAACACCTTTTTATTGCTTTGATAAAACACTGACCCAAGTCAGCTTGAATAGTAAAGGGTGTATTTGGCTTACATGTCCTGATCACAGCCCATCTTTGAGGGAAGCCAAGGCAGAAACTCAGGGCAGGAGTCTGGAGGTAGGAGCTGAAGCAGAGGTCATAGCTTGCTCCTCAGCCTGCTTTTCTTTCTTTCTTTTTAAATATTTTATTTAATTTAAGAAATTTTGTGTGTAGGAGTGTATTGCTTGCATGTATGTAAGTGCACCTGTGATGTGCAATGCCTGTGGCCGTCAGAAGAGGCTGTCTGATCCCCTGAAACTGGAGGTACAGATGGTTGTTAGCCACCATGTGGATGCTGGGAATGGAACCTGGGTCCTCTTCAAGATCAGTCAGTGCTCTTAACTGCTGAGCTATCTCTCCAGGCCCATCAGCCTGCTTTCTTATACAATCCAGGACCACTTGCCCAGGGTGGCACCATCCACAGTGGGCTGAACCTTCTCACATCACCCAACAATCAAGAAAATGCTCCCCCACAAGACATGCCCACAGGCCAATGTGATAGAGGAAATTCCCTAGTCAAGGGTCCCTCTTCCCAGGTGTGTCAAGTTGACAACTGATGCTATCCAGCACATATGTATTGTTTTGTTTCTAGGTATACTGTGGGCTCACTAGCCAAGGGCAGCTGATAGCTGTAAAGCAGGTGGCCTTGGATACCTCCGATAAATTAGCTACTGAGAAAGAATACCGGAAACTGCAGGAAGAAGTGGATTTGCTCAAGGCACTGAAGCACATCAACATTGTAGCTTATCTGGGGACATGCTTGGAGGAGAATACTGTGAGCATCTTCATGGAATTTGTCCCTGGTGGGTCCATCTCTAGTATTATAAACCGCTTCGGTCCACTGCCAGAGATGGTGTTCTGTAAATATACAAGACAGATCCTGCAAGGTGTCGCTTATCTCCATGAGAACTGTGTAGTACACCGAGATATCAAAGGAAACAATGTCATGCTCATGCCAACAGGAATAATAAAGCTGATCGATTTTGGCTGTGCCAAGCGTTTGGCCTGGGCAGGCTTAAACGGCACTCACAGCGACATGCTGAAGTCCGTCCGTGGGTCTCCGTACTGGATGGCCCCTGAGGTCATCAACGAATCTGGCTACGGAAGGAAGTCAGATATATGGAGCATTGGCTGCACCGTCTTTGAGATGGCGACGGGGAAGCCTCCTCTGGCTTCCATGGATAGGCTGGCGGCCATGTTTTACATCGGGGCGCATAGAGGCCTAATGCCTCCTCTACCTGACCGCTTCTCAGAATCTGCAGCAGACTTTGTGCGCATGTGCCTCACCAGGTAAGACACTCAAAGCAGCCAGATGCCCAGGAACCTCAAGCAGCTATTCTCCTCCCAATGTCTGGCCCATTCAAAGCTTTGCTTCAGGGGATGGGGATGTAGCTCGGTTGGCAGCATTCTTGCCTAGTGTGTACAAACAAAGCCATGGGTTCCGTCCCAGTACTGCATAAACTGAGGATACTGCTGTGTTCCTGTTACTTCAGCACTTGGGAGGTGGAGACAGGGGGATCAAAAGTTCAAGGCGATCCTCAACCACAAAGCCAGTTCAGGGCTGGCAGGAGATATGTGAAACCCTGTCTGAACAAACAACAAACAATGCAAACAGTATAAATATCTACTTTTAAAGGTATTTTAAGCTGAGTTCTTCACATTTATTTGTGTCTAGGGGAGGCTTGCACATGCTATGTATGTGTGGAAGTCAGAAACAACTTGTGAAATTTCATTCTCTCCCACCATGTGAGTTTATTCAGGATGTCAGACTTGGCAAGGAATCACCTTACCATTGAGTCATCTCTCCAAATTTTATAAGTAAATGTAATGGTGCCAAAAATTCTTATTGCATGGTAACCCTGAAAGTATTTTTATTATTTTGAGGTAGGGTCTCCCTGTTTCCCCAGCTGGCCTGGTACTCGCTACATCAACCAGGCTGGCCTTGATCTTACAGAGATTCACCTGCCTCTGCCTCCCAAATGATGGGATTAAAGGTGTGTGCCACCATACCTGGCTGAAAGTATGAATTGTAGGTATATGTAAATTATATTCTGAACAAATTGAACAAAAATACAGTGGAAAAGTAGGGCCTAGCCCAGTGTGGTTTCTCTCTCTCTCTCTCTCTCTCTCTCTCTCTCTCTCTCTCTCAAAGCAGGGCTTTGTTTTTATTTACAATAGCTACCAATGTCAAAAAGCTGGATATACTGTTTAATTCTTCCAATGAGTTAGAGTTAAAAAAAATCTTTTTTTGAGACAGGCTGGTCGTAAGTTCTCCAACTTAATATTTAACCAAAGATAGCCTTGTAAGTGGATCTTCCTGCCTCCACCTCTCAAGTGCTGGATTATAGATGAGCACCACCAAGTTCAGTTTTTGCAGTGCTAGAGATTGAACCCAGGGCCTTATACATTCCAGGTAAGCCCTTTACACACTGAGTCATAGCCCCAGCATGTAGGCATTATTGGTAGCTCTCATTTTCCAGGTGAGGAAATTTTGGGTCACTTGCTTGAGATTGACTGCTACAAACTGCAGTCAGGGCTCAAGCTAGGTTGGCTGGACTGTCAGCAGTTGTGCCTCCACTTTTATTTTTTATTTATGTGTTTGTGTGTATGCCATGTGTGTGTGAAGGAGACCATGGAGGCTAGAAGAGGGTGTCAAATCTCCTGAAACTGGAGTTAGAGGTGGTTATGAGTCATCTGATGCAGGTGCTGGGAACTGGGAACTGAATTGTCCTCTGCAAGAGTAACAAGTGCTCTCAACCACTGAGTCATCTCTTCAGCTTCTGTGCCTCCATCTTTAAAGCCTGCGTTGGGGTCTGGCAGATCTTGGGAGTGGTCATATTACAGTGTGCTGCTTCTAACATGGTGTTTTCCTATTCTTAGGGACCAGCATGAGAGACCTTCTGCTCTCCAGCTCCTGAAGCACCGCTTCCTGAAGAGAAGTCACTGAACGCACTGACTTCCCAATCTAGATACTCCCTTACTGCTTCGCTGTGGGGAATGATGGTTAAGGGACTTGATTTCTTACTGGAAATTCAACCTAATTCAACTTAACCAGATCCTGCAGTGTTAATGGAAAGTTGTAGTTACATACTGACTTCAAGCTTCAGGCATGCATGACTGCTCATGTGCATCAGAAGAATAAGTTCCCAGTAATACAAACCAAACCCATTCCAGTGTTTACAGTTTTGATTGCCCAAGAACTATATTGCTTTATACATTTCCCTTACTTTTAAAGCCATGAAAGTAAATTGCATAAAATTTCTCTGGTGAGTCAAGATGATTGTGTGTTTAAGCTTGCTTTTATGTGTATGCACATGTGTAGACCAAATATTAACATCTGATGTCTTTATTGCTTTCCACCTTATTTTTGAGATTCTCTCACTGAACTTGGTGCTCACTGATTAGGCTGGCTGGCCAGCAAGCCCTAGCCACCCTTCTGTCTCTGCCTCCCCAGTGATTTAAAAATATTTTTTTTAAAAAATTTTTTATGTGTATGAATATTATGCCTGCATGTAAGTGCACCCATGTATATAATGCCCATGGAGGACAGTTAACTGCCAAGTGGGTGCTGGAATTGAACTGGGGTCCTCTGTAAAAACAGTCAGTGGTCTCACCTACTGAGCCATCTCTCCAGCCGTCTCCCTAATAATGTATTTAAATAAAAAATTTCTTTTAATTCTTTAATTTAGTGGGACATGGTGGCACATGCCTTTAATCCCAGCACTTGGAAGGCAGAGGCAGGTCAAACTCTGAATTGGAGGCCAGTCTGGTCTGGATAGTGACTTTCAGGCCTATTGGGGCACATGGAGACCCTGTCTCAAGACCAATCAACCAAACCAACCAATCCAGCGATTTTTAATTTAATATTTTTATTTTGTGCATGAGTGTATTGGCTGCATCTGTGTGAGTGCACCTGTGCCATGCAATGCCAGCAGAGGTCAGGTGTCAGATTCCTGGAACTGGAGTTATGGACAGTTGTTAGCTGCCATGTGAGTGCTGAGAATTGAACCTGGGTCCTCTGCAAGAGCAGTTGGACCTTTTAACCGTGGAGTCATCTTTCCAGCCCCCAGTGATTAAAAAAATTTTGTGTGTGTGTGCATGGGTGTGTGTACTACATGGAGGTAGGTGCCTGGGAAGGCCAGAAGGGTGTGTAGGATCCCCTGGAACTGGATTTACAGGTGGTTGTGAGCCACGTAATGTTGGTGCTGGGAACTGAACCCAGGTCCTCAGCAAGAGCAGCAAGTCCTTGTAACTGCCAAGTCATCTCTCCAACCCCTCCCTAGTAATTTTTAACGTGGAGTATTGGGAATTGAACTCAGGTCCTCCTGCTTGGGAAGCAAGTACTTTATCCAGTTATTTCCTCAGCCCCCAATTATTTATTTTTATGTGTATGAGTGTTTTGCCTGCATGTATGTAAGTGTATCCGTGTAGTACAAAGCCTGCAGAGGCTAGCAGAGTGTATCAGATCCCCTGGAACTGGAGTTAAGGATGGTTGTTAGTCACCATGTGGATGCTGGAATTGAACCTGGGTCCTCTGGAAGAGCAGCCAGTGCTCTTAACCACTGAGCCATCTCTGTAGTCCCCAATTAATTCTTGTAAAAGGAATCTGGAGAAAGTGGGGAAGGTGAGGTAAGAGATCACAGAGACTGATTGTGGTGTGATCAACCTGGCAAAAGTAAATAAATATATCCTAGTGACACTTTAGCTATCAGATTATCAAAACAATGGATCCCAAGAAATTAGAATTTCTTCAGGAATCACATGCTAATCTTGCATTCTAGGAACTTCAAGATGTTTAAAAGGAGGAGCTAAGGATCTTGGCATTCTGTCAGTTCCTGAACTCGTTTCTTAAGAAATTGGGCAGTTGCTTACAGCTCTTCACTACTAAGACTGCCCCACTTTTCTGAGTTCAGGGTAAAAAGCCAGAACTTTGGGCTGGAGAGATAACTGAGTGGTTAAGAGTGCTTGCTGTGTTTCCAGAGGACCATGTTAGGTTCCCAACACCCACGTTGGGTGGCAACAATCACCAGTAATCAGTTCCAGGGGATCTGATGCCCTCATCTGTTCTGGCTTCCCCAGGCACCTGCACATACACAAAAGTCAACAACAAAAAATAAATGTAACTTTTCTCTCTACCTTCCCCCCTCCCTCTCTCTCCCGGCTTTATCTTTTTTGGATACTGGCCAAAAGCTTAAACACACTTTACCTGACACTGTGCTTTCTCACTGAGGACAGTCTGCCCTTCACCTTTTAAAGTCACAACTTTCTCTTGTTACCCATCTTCCTAGGAGCTGCCAAGATTTACAGCTTGTCTGCCCTATTGTTTCTGTTTTAAACACTTAATGGTCCTCTACCTTAAAAAAAAATTTACAATAAATTGCACTATGTAATGTGTGGTCATAAAGCCCAGGCTTTCACCCCTGTAATTTCCTAGTTATATGACTTTACAGTTGCACTTTCTTCAGTGAGTCACGTCACACTCATGGTAAGAACTGACTAAGCCTACTCCAGCTCAGAGTCAACATCTAAACTTGTCAGAGAACTTTGGTTCACTTGAATGAGGTCATTCCCCACTGAGATTACTCATCAAATATTTTCATTTCCGGAACACTGGTAAGAGCTGTTAGAATTAATTACAAGCCTTTTGAAGTTGGGAGAAGACTACTTGGGACAGGGTTTTGTTCACTAAACTTTATAGACAGCTGTTGTTTGTGAAAGCTTTTACTCTGTGTCAATCATCAACTCAAGATGCAGGGCTCAGTAGAATTTTTTGCCCAGCATGTGTAACATCCTGAGTTCAATCCCTGGACACACACACGTGCACACAGAGTCAAATTTGGGGCTGGGGATTAGCTCAATTCTTGCATAGCATAAACACCACCATGGGTTGGATTCCCAGCATTGCATAAATTGGGCATGGTGACATGTACCCACCTATAATCCCAGCACTCAGATGAGGCAGAATCATTAAAGGTTATTCTTGTCTACATACTGCATTCAAGACTAGTTTAAGCTATGTGAGACCCAGTCTTAAAGGACTCTCTGCACCCTAAAACTCTTATCAATCTTAGCATTAGTATCAGGTTTTGTCAAATATGTAACTTTGGCTTGGTCTTTGTGGATATATTTTTATTTTGTCCTTTATGTTTGTATTTTTTGCATACTTGAAGGGATGAAAACTTTTACTTTGTATGTTAATGTGACCTAAAACGATGTAATTTTGACTGGATATGGTAGTGCACTCCCAGAATCTGGGAGGCGGGAAGATGGCTGCAAGTTTGAGTCAGCTCTTGGGCTACATTCTGAAATCCTGTTTCAAAAACTCAAAACAGCTGGGTGGGGTGGTGCACCCCTTTAATCTCAGTGCTTGGGAGGCAGAGGCAGGCAGATCTCTGTGAGTTCAAGACTAGCCTGATCTATATAGCAAGTTCCAGGTCAGCTGGGGATACAGGGAGACCCTGTCTCAAAAAGACCCCCCCCCCCGGCCAAATCAAAACAGTAATTTTGTAGAGGTTGGGCTTAAATACTTAAATATTTCTCATCTTTGGGGACATCTTCAGATTCTTTCTTTCAAATCTGATATTTTGAATTTGGTAACAACTTATGTTCAGGTGTTAAACCCTCTGGGGACATGTTTACCTGGTTACAAAGCACAGCATCAACCAAGGTTAGTTAATGAGTTTACCCATATTCTGTTGATGTAGAAGACTGGACACAATTTTGCTTTAAAAAGAACCTTCAAAATAGTTTGGTGGGGGCTAGAGGGATGGCTCAGTGGGTAAAGTATTTACTGTACAAGCAAGGGGAACTGAGTTAGGATTATATAAGAAGCCTAGCAGGGTGATGTGAATGTAATACCAACAATAAGATGATGGAGACAGACTGATGGTGGGGGCTCACTGCCAGCCAGTAGAGCCTATTAGTGAGCTCCAAGTCCAGACAGCCCTACACAAAAAGGGGGAGATAAACTGAGGAAGTCACCCATTGTCAGTCTCTCACTTCTGCACTCATAGGTACAGGTGCACACACCCCATCCATGTATGTACACACACACTTAACAGTAGGGCTTAGTAACTTCAAGGTTACACAACTGGTAGGTGGGAGTTGAGATTTCCACCCAATCACATACAACTATGGAGTTTTCTGGTACCTTCCTTGAATTCAGCTTATAAATGGTATCAGTTATAGTCTGACGTTTTACTCAAACAAAGACACAAGTCCAGCTCAAGACTGAGTCCTTTAATGGAGTGAAAAGCCCATTTTCACTTAGCTACATTATCTTCCCTTCACAATCCTAGACCTTTTCACTAGACACAATTGTCCACATTTTTAAGACAATCAACTAAAAAGCTCACTTCATTACATTTAGTCTTCCTGTACACCGTGGGTTTAAACACAAATATTAACCAAAATATTTTTGTGTGCAGGTGCACATGTGGACAGAAGCTGTTAGCTGTCACTTCTCAGGAGCTGTCCACCTTTTTTTGAGACCAGGTCTCTCATTGGCCTGGAACTTGCCAAAGTTGCCTAGACTGGCTGGCCAGCAAGCACTAGGAATCTTCATCTCCATCTCCCCAGCATTGTTATTACAAACACATTGCCATACCAAGCTTAAAATAAAAATTGTATGATTGCAGGAAGTACCAGGGTTAATGCATGGAGGGTAAGGACAGCTTTGTGGAGTCAATTCCCCAAGTGACCCTTGTTTCTGCTGCTGCGAATACTCCAGGTTAGCTAGTCTACAAGCTTCCACATCTTTTTTACATGGACTCTGGGGATCCAACTCAGGTCCTCATTCTTGTGTGGCAAGCATTTTACTAAGCTCTCTCCACCCTTAAATGAAGCCATTACCTAATATATTGAGCAGCTCCAGGGTGACAACTCACCTCATTCTGATCACGCACCTCAACTTCTGTCCCCTGCTAGGCCATCTCTACTTTTCCTATCTGCTGCACTTACAAGCATTCAGTTTAAAGCAGTTATTGAAATGCAGATACTTGCATCTTACCATTTTTCTGGGGATTCAGCCAACTTTAAATTCCTGATGTAAGCAGCCACTAATTACTAGTAATCAACAAAGAAAGTGGTTCTGTGTAAGCAGCCACTCTAAGACACTGCAAAGTACAGACAGCAAAGTTAGAGGCATCAGCACTCTTTGCTGTTGCCATTGCACTCCCAAATTATGAAACGCTGTGGGTAATCTGTAAAGGGCTGATGAGATGGGCCAGAGCTGCTTACCACCAATCCTGAAAACCTCAAGTTTAACTCCTGTAACTTGCCCAATTCTAGTTTACTGACGTTTTTATGGTTAGCTTTCATTTTCTAAGAAAATGATACTGAAAAGTTGGTGAGGGGAGGCAACTTGGGAATAGCTACAAAATGTCTAAAAAGCAAAGAATGTTAGGTGTGGTGCTGCACACCTGTAATCCCAGCACTCGAAAGCTGTGGGCAGCCTCGGCTACACAGTGAGTTTGAGGCCAGCCTGGGCCACAAGAGACCTTGTCTCAAAAACACAGTACTCTTGTGCTTTATAGAGAAGAAAATCAAAGCAGGAAGTCCAGTTCTTCACCCATGGTTACTCCTGTCAGTTGGGGCTGACACTAGAAGGCAGAGTACCCAATTCCTGGGTGACGCAAAGATACTTGAGGAGAATCAATTGTATAACATTTCCCAAGGATTCAGTTAAGACATGTAACAGCCTTGGACTTAGGTTGTCAATAAACAAACTTCATTGTCAACAAATGAACTTTATTAATAATTCCTTATATATATTGAAAAGATAAAATACCATGGCTAGTGGATGCCAGTAGACACATTTTCTTGCTCCTGTCCACGAGGGTTCTGAAAATGTTCAAAGCAGATGGTACTCCAGGGAAGTGTTCCTAACCAAGTGAAGCTGCTTGAAAATAAGCATGTACTATTAGGCAGATCAAATAAATCACTAAATAGATTTGTCAGGAGGATTTTAATTGAGGCTTCCTCTCAAAGCTCAGAAATAAAAGGAAACTAGAGCTTGCAGGGACTTTGAGTCAAATGGACTGCAGTGAATTGGCTAAAGCTTTCTGAAAATGGAACTGCCCCTCCTCACACATTCTTGGACACAGCGATGTAACTGAAGAATGCATCAGGTGGGAAAAGACAATGGTGAACTATAGAACAGGAAAGGGGGACTCAGAGGAAGGACCTGGCTAGACACAAGCCAAAACTAGAATAACAAATTCCTTTCTATGCCAAGACTACCTTTCAACTGCTGGTTGTCTTCTGCTACAAATGCGCCTGCATTCTTTAACAACCGAGTATGAGAACTGAGCACCTGAAAACAGCAACGTACTGTGTTCTTTGCCAGAACATGTTTCATCTCACCTGACTTAAATCAACGAACAGGAGGGAGTTAAATTCAGTCAACTCATAGTCTCCTAGTGTGGCTTTGTTGATTCTTACCCTGTGAAAATGTGGTGAGTGGATCCTATTTGCCTCCCAAGAGAGGCTCCTGAAGGGAAACTGCTAGTCAAGAGAAAAACCAAGCCAAGAACCTTTGGTTATGAAGAGCTTTCAGATTTTTCTCAACAAAGAATTGCTGGTAAATGAAGCTCACTAGGCAAGAAAAAAAATTTTTTCCCCCTTACAAAAACACTGGAATAAGTCAAGAACAGAACCACTGACCCAGGGATGGCACATACTTCTGATCTCCCTCTTCAGGAGGCTGAGGCAGAAGGATGGATAATTCAAAGCCAGTCTGGATTATAGCTAGAGAGAGACACCTTGTTACAAATAATGAAAACTAAATATTTTCCTTTCCTAGCTGTTATTGTCTCAATTCATTTCCATAATATAAAAGCTTAAGATATCAACAAACTATGCTCTATCTACACATATATAGGCAGTGGCTATATTCCTCAGGTCAAGGAATGAAATCAGCAATTTTACTTCTCAGGTAAGAAAATGTGCTTTCTTGAAACTTCTTAGGGCAAGGTATTTGGTAACTAATGAAAACAGTCTAACTAGTTCTCTAAAGTAAACAACCCTAACTAGTTGTTCCTTTAGTTCAACAGATAGGTTAAGCCCAAAAGTTAAGGAGCTCCATATAATTGGCATAAAGTATCTGCTCGTGACATTCCCAAGAAACCAAACACCTCATACTGCAGAAGACATCTTTCTTTAAAAGAGAAACTGGAACCAACACCAATGCTTTTTAGTGCTTACAGTTGAGACTAGGAAATCCAGTGAACACTGCCACCAACTTTGCCACGAAGGCCTAAGTCTCCTTTGCTTTGGTTCTGAAAACAGTACATTGCAATAGCTAAGGCAACTATCTACGGGGCACATCTTGATATTGGAAAACTAGCCAAGAAAGGTCGATGGGAAGCCTCTGCAAAAAGCTACCACACCTAGGGCCAACACACCTTAGGAATGAATCACTCTTTTTTAGGATAGTTTTAAAGATAATGCTTTTTAATATTTTCAAATATTAAAAAAAATCTCATTGAAAATGTATCACCTTAACAGTACTTTGCACATGTGGAATTTCACACCTAAGTTTGATACTATTTTGGTTATTTATGGCTACTTACAAGACTCACAAGAGAACATCCATTGAGTCTTTTCTTTGGTAGTCTAATGGGGCCATGCAGATGAGCTATTTCACACAAACAAGATGCTTCAAGCAAATTCATAGTGATATCAATTGAAGATTTTCCTCAATAGAGAGGAAACTTAAAAGAATTTCTGTATTTTCCTCCACTGTGGTTTACATCCTGTTCCCAGGTTGAAGCATTTGAACAGTTCACACAATCCTGTAAAAAACACAACTGGCTACCCTTTAATAGTCATCATAAAGAATTACATTTACAGAGCAAGAAGTGAATACAGAGCATTGCAAAGTCAATCCTGGAAGTACTAAGCAGTACCAACCCACAGCATATACACTAGCTATCTGTTTAACTGTCCGTCATTAGCACCAATGAAGATTCAACAAAATTACCTCTATTCCCGTATCTCAAAAAAACATTTCTGAAAATCCTCGGTGAAGTTTAACTAGAGTCACAGACCTTAAATATTCACATTGTTTTCTAGGTCATACTGAAAATAAGTTCACTACTTTTCTGGATACTCTACAAAAATCTGATTAAAACCCCTGGCATTGCTTCCAATGACACAGTAGCAGGACCACCCCACGTCAGCTCACATGATAGCTCTGGAGAGGTTTCACATCTAAATCACCAAGAACAAAAAGCCCTCCCTCCCTCATCTTGTACTCCATTTAACTAGTTAGTCCTTGGATCTGTACCACGGTAAATGTATAACTGCATCAAAATTATCATGTTTATGGGTACAATATTATGCCACGTGGAGCAACAAAATTACATATAATGACAAGATTTCTGATGCAAGACAAGAACAAATGTGAGGATGAGCCAGCTAGGCTGAGTCCCCACAAAAAGGCTCCAAACATCCCAAGTTCAAATAACATTGACAAAGTAATGAACAATTATCTTAAAAAAATTTATAAAGCTACTGGCAATTTAGGTAATTTCTAAATAGAAGTAGAACACAAGGTCCAACTCTAATATTTACAACCACAATATACTTGAGTAAATTACAATTGTGCACAGATCAGTGGCTTTTTAACAAAACAGTTCATATACAGAGGAAAAATTGTTTGAGATTCAACACAAGTCGAATCCGAACTATATCTTAAAAGATACTCAACAACTAAAACTTACCACAGAATAAATTCAAGATTAGCCGATAGACAAGAGCCATACTATGGTGCTCACACCAACACGTAGACAAGCCTGTCCTTTGACAGGGGGTCAGGTGACAGTGCAAGTGTCACCTCCATGATAATCTACTGAGATGTGCAAACAATGTAAAACCTCCTCAAGTGCTCTGCCTGGAGGCTGGCCTCTTTTTCCTTAGTTTCCTGATAACCATAAGCTTTAAATACAGGTACAATGCACAGTCAGTGATCTTTTCTTCTTTATTTATTGTTAGAATATAAAAGAATCAAGAGAACATAGGTTTAAATTCATTTTATAAGGAAGACTGCATTTACCTGAAAAAGAAACATGACATTGCACTCACTCAGTCACTCGCTCACTCACTCACTTTTTCCTCTCTTTCTTCAGGCGAGGAGTATATTCAAGAATACGGTGTCACTTTGAATGCTAAAGGAAAGGTGATCCCTGTTCACTGTTAAAATATGTAGTGTCAAAGTTCTCTAAGGAAAGACATCCACTAATTCTTCACTATGGGAGTTCCTGTGAATTTCAAGTCACAGCCATCCTCATACCCATTATTAACTGCGCCTCCACAACACTGCAATAAGCCAACAAACATTTAAATGCACTTCACATCAAGAGTATGTAAACTTTATTATTTTTTTCCTCTTCACGCCTTCAGAAAATCGAGGACTGTTTCTGCAGCCAATCTGGTCAGAACTTCTGAAGGCAAACTGAGTGCTTCCCAGTGTCAAGGACCACCTGTGGCACCGCATACCCATCTAGTAGTGAAGTGTCCCCTCAGCGGCTTCCAGTAAGGCCTAGAGTTTAAGGTTAACATAAAAAAAGTGCCACCTGTGTTTTAGATTAGTGATGGACTCTGACAAGAGAAAATAAAGTTATTCTGTATATTGTTATACTTACAAGCAGCTCCAATCCTGAGTATTTATGGTAATATCTAAACATACAAAAATGTATGTACATTTTTCTCCACTTTCTTGTAAACAGTTGTCAGTATACTGTTTTATCCCTTTATCTGAGACATGCAAATCATACATACAGTATAAATACACAAAAGAAAACAACTGACACTCATTCAAAGCCAAGCAACAACAAAAAATAGCTACAGTATTCAAATCATAAATAACGAATGCTTGAGGCAGCTTAGATTCCTAGCAGCAGACAGCCATTCATCCTAATGTTCTTAGCTGCAACTGCAGAAATACTGAGTCCTGCACCTTCCATGCGTTTACAGTATTGGTAACACTATCATATGTGGAGATAAAGATTTGTTTACTATCATCTCTTCTTTTCAGAATGAAGAATAAAGCAGCACTTACAAATATGGAAGCAGTGGCACCACTGCTGGATCAGGAGGAAGTTTTCCATTCCAACCATTGTTAAATTAAAAAGGAAAGGAAAAGTTGACCTAAACAAATGATTACATATTCATTCCTTGGGCACTTAGCAGCGAGTCCAGCATGTCGAACGTGTCTTTGTAGTCCATATGCTGGCTGCTTGTACTGTACTCGTGATTGGCCTCAGGACCGTGGGGCTCCACTGGTTTCTTGTCCAGTTTCACGAGGGTGCTGAGATGTCCGTAGCCCACCTGGTATGTGACAGGGGGAGGAGGGGGTAAGGGATGGTTAAAAACAGAGCTGTGAGAGGATACATACTGCTTAACAGAGGAGGAAGAACTAGATGAACTACCTGAACTTTTGGAACTTTTGCTCATTTTGGAGTGGTGGTTGTGGGAGGCATCGTTGATATGCAGCCTCTTCCTTGAACTGGAACTGGAGATGCTGTCGGTACCCAGGCCTATGGGACTCCTCAGCACAGTAGGTGGCATCCCTTCGGCAGAGTGCTTCCCACCCCCACTATGCACATGGGAATGCTTGTGGCTGCCATGGTGGCGGTTGGCAGGATGTTCCTTGTGCTTCTCCTTGTGGTCTCTGCTGATGTGAGGACTTGAGTGCTTGCTCTTCCCACTGCCTTCATCAGAAGAGCTGTGTCTTTCTGAGGAGGATACTTTGATCTTCATCTTTAGCTCCTCTTTACTAGGGCCTTTATCAGTGGGTGGGATGGGAATCCGTAACTTCAACGATCCACTCTTCTCCTTTTTCTCTGCCAGGTGTTTCTCTGGTTTGTCAGCGTTTGTTATGGGGAGTTTCATTTTAATGGGGGAAGTGACAGAGCTGCCAGCAGCTGCCTGGCCCGGCCCATGTTTGTGCTGCTGCTCTGCCTGGGCAGCTATATAATGATCCCTTACATCCAGGTCAAGGGTTTCCAGCTTCCGCTTTTCTCTGTATTTATCTAAAGACATTTTCTGGGGAACCACTCCAGGAGTAGCAGAAACAGGCCCATGGTGCTTACTGCTCCCAACTTTGTGAGTATACTCTGGCTTAGCTGAGGAATGATCAGCAACCTTGTCAGGCCTGTGATGTAATCCTGAATGTAGTGCCATTGAAGGTCCCTGCTGGAAGCTGATATACTGGCTCCCAGATAGAGTGGCCTCCTGCTTCTGTGCATACACTGGCTCTGTCCTGGATGACTCTGGATGCTGAGGCCATTCTTGGTGTGATGACAGACTGTATGAGGTACTGGGCATTCCTGTTGCTAGCACTGGCAAGTTATCAGATGCATGGCTGTCCTGAACAGAAATATTTCCTGAATTTAGAGGTACTGGAGCAGGAAACGTTGATGTTGATGGTTTCTGAAAACTTGGGTTGGAAGGTACACCAGTGACACTATCTACTAAAATGGAATTCTGGACCAAAGAGGAACCAAGCAGTGGTGTCTCTGATACTTGTCCATCTACTTTTGGCTTCCTAGCCGCTGCCTGATTTGCCTATTTAAATGAGAAACAAAGAAACAATGACAGCAGAGAGATTTAATACAAATTTCTTTGCTTATAAAACTATATAGAATACACAGAAACAAAATCACTCTAAGACCAGTAAACGAATATAACAGAAGGCTCTAAGGTTTTAGAATTAGACAATTAAATCCTAACCCAGAATCTGAGACAGTGATATAACTTGACTAGGCATTAGTTTCATTCATAAAAGGAGGGGAATTTTCCCATGGGAATTTAAAATAAGATACATGATACAGAGAGTCCACTGGACATTGGAGCTGAGTAACCATGAGCTTGTGCAGTCTTTGGTAGACCATACTTGGAAATACTGCAAAGCACAGTACTTCACAATTTCAAACTGAATGCTATGCAATTGCTAGATGAGCAAAAAACTGATATTCTGTTAAATCCTGCCAATTCTCTTACCCTCCAGTTTCGAATCCTCTTCAACCTACTAGGCGTTTTCTCCAATATTTGTAGAAACTCATGTGTTAGCTCTAAAAATAAAATTTAAATTTAAAGCTTAGAAGATGCCTTTAGGATATGAACCTCTCTCAAGTGGGCAATATTTAAAAGGGACCTGAAGAGTTCACCCCTTTCACTGTTAACTTCCCAGTCAACCTTCACCACATATTTTGAACTAGTATTTCAAACCCGAGTTCATTTTGAAAAGAATATCCTTCCTTCCACCAGATTTTATTTTCTTACTAAGAAAACAATCCCCAAGGGGGAAGGAGGGAATCTCTACAAGGCAAAGAGTATACAGTAATATTTGATGTAATAAAGATCCACCAATGAAATTGCTTTAAAATAGTTGGCTAAAGTTTGAAGAGGATCTGTACAATCCCAAATGATTTTCTGCAACACATTTAATTATGAAGGGGAAGCAGTTTTATAGTGAAAACTCACCAATACCACTGTACCTAAGTGACCAGCACGGTAGTGCAATATATTAAGTGGGGATACCCCCCCCCACCCCAATGTATGAGCCATGCAGGGCACAACCTACTTTCTGTAGTATTCTTGCCAAGAACACTTAAGTCTTTAAAATTTTATTTATTTTTATTTTATGTGTATGCATGTATTGCCTGCATGTAGATAAGTGCACCTGTGTCGTGCAATGCTGGCAGAGGTCAGAAGAGGCTGTCAGATCTCTTGGGACTGGAGTTACAGACAGTTGTTAGCTGTCATGTGGGTGCTGGGATTCAAACCCAGGTCTTCTGCAAGAACAACCAGTGTTCTTAACCACTGAGCCATCTCTCCAGCCCAGAACAGTTAAACTTTGGTAATGAGAAATATTAGACAAACTAGGAATTACTCTGCAAAAATATCTGATTATTTTCCCAATCACTAATGTCTACCGGGCATTACAAGGGCATTTGAATTGAATATGAAAGGAACATGGGAACCTGGACCAGGGAAAATCTGAACACAATCAAGTTTAATTAGAAATATTATTAGATGAAGATCTCACGGAATTGATTTCTTTAATTATAAAACTATTTCAAAGTTAAACGCTTAAAAGAAAATAAATCTCCACCCATACTCATACTTCCTAGCAATTGACACTATGAATAGATCAGCAAATTACTCTGACCATAATTTCATCCATTTTTTTTTTTTTTTTTCCTGAGACAGGGTCTCCTAGTAGCCCCAGCTGGCCTGGAACTATGTAGACCAGGCTGGCCTTGAACTCACAGAGATCCACCTGCCTCTGCCTCCCAAGTGCTGAGATTAAAGGCGTGTGCCACCACACCCTGCTCATCCATTTTCTTAAGTTCAGGATTATAGTGAGGTGACCACTTTCCCACAATTGCTATGCTAAATTAGTTACACAAACTGAAAACATGTTACTGATAGTCACTGGTAAATATTCATCAAGTGAGTTAGAATATCACTTATACTAACCAAACCAAGTCAACTTGGCACTGGGTGGACTGTATATTCACTGATTTTTAGTGTGAACAGCAAGCTCTGCTGTCAAAACAGTCTAGGCAAATGCTAAGACAGTGACAGGACAACACAGAATGTCTCAAAAAGTGCAGAATATATAAAAACTCAATACACAGCTATCCAAAAGCTGTCACAAGCATGATGACTACCCAAATCCAGCTTCTGAAGAGCTGGCACGGAGCTCAGCGGAGAATATTTGCCTAGCAAGTGCAAGACGCCGAGTTCAACGCCCAGCACACCAGACAACAACAAATCCTACTCCAAGATCAGCCTATAAAACAGCACGCAAGCACCCATGAATCTAAATTTAACTATGAATTTTTGGTGGAACTGCCTTGGTAGTCTTCCTTTGAAAAGACTGTTTTTCTACTTGACACTAGTAAATGTAGCGAATACTAGATATTTTTGGGTCTAGTAGAATAAGCGTAATTGTAAAAAACCCAACACATTTTGTTTTTTGTCTTTTTGAGCCAGGGTAGGGGCTCCCTGTAGTGCCAGCTGGCCTGGAACTTGCTATGGAGACCAGGTTGGTCAGAATCTCACAGAGATCTGGCCACCTCTGCCTCCCTAGTATTAGAATTAAAATATGCATCACCACACCTGGACCAAAAAAAATTTTTTATGTATTTTTTATTTTATGTGTATGAGCGTCTTGTCTGCATTTATGTAAGTGTACCATCCATGTGCCATGTACAATGCCTGTGGAGGCCAGAACAGGGCATCAAATCCCCTGGAACTCGAGTTCTGGAAAGCTGGAAACTAAACTAGGGTCTTATGGCAAGAGCAGCCCATGCTCTTTTAACCACTGAGCCATGTCTCCAGCCCTGCACGAGTATATTTTAACTCAATTTCTTGCTGACAAACATTAAATGCACATAAATTTCCTGCTTCAAAAGCTTGGTATACAGCAGACAAAAATGCTTTTCTAAGCATCCTATTTTGTTAAATTTTTTGGTCTTTTTTGTTTTTTTGAGACAGGGTCTCCCTGTAACCCAAGCTGTCCTGGAACTCAGTATGTTGACCAGGGTGGACTTGAACTCACAGAGATCTGCCTGCCTCTGCCTCCCAAGTGCTGGGATTAAAGGTGTGAGCCACCACACCTGGCTTCTATTCTGTTAAATTTTATAATCCAGGAACAAAAAATGTGCTAATAATATATTAATGTAAATTAGCTATATGTACTACACAAAGTGTGATGTTTAAAATAGTGGCATTTCTCCTATTTATTCAGAGATAGAGCCTCATGCAGCCCAGGCTGGTTTGGAATTCATGGTGGAGGATGGCCTCAAACTTCTGGTCCTCCTGCCTCCAACTCCCAAGTGATGGGATTGAAGGTGTGCAACACACCAGTATGCACTACGGAGGCTCTTCTACTTCAGAACTAATATACACACAAAATTGAAAACAAAAACACATTTATATGTATGTACAAACACACACACAGTAAACCTTACAACTAGGCTATATCTAAACCAATGTTGTTTTGGGAGTCATTAAATAAATGACTTCAGTAAATAATAGCAATACTCTAGCCTCAACAGGCTAGCTCAGTCAAACAGAAAAAGGCTGCCATATAATATGCTACAATCTTAATGTGTTGAGTTTCAATTTCCAAATTAATAATGAACTTGAGTCTTTACAGAACAGACCTGGAGGAGAATACAGGTTGCTCTTATTATGTCAATAATAATGGAAACAAGAAGATAACTGTTCCTCTAACCTAAAAGCAAGACAAAAGGCAGATTGGTTATTAATCTACTGACTCCTAAGGTAGGTCAATGATGTAGATAATCTGATTTCAAGGAATAGGACAAATGGAAGCAAATGATAAGGTCCTCATGGGTTTTTAGATTTGCCTTCCTCTGGATAAACAGAAAAACTTGACTGCCTGAAAACATCATTATCAGGAGTAACAAGGAGGACCATATATATTCAAGGAGAGGGAAAAAAAGAAAATAAAGACATACAAAAAAGCATAATTTACAAGTGTAGCAGGCCAACTATGGTCAGTTAGGCAACTGTGATCTACAGGTCCAGTACTGGCTTATAAATTGCCATTGGCTGCTTATTCAGCTGATGTGGAGTTGCACATTTGCAACAGATACCTTACTGCTCCACCACCTGCTTTATGTAGTCAAGTCAATGTCTTCAATAGTAACAAATGTGAATCCTGGCTCCATGTCAACTTTCATTTTGTAAACAGAGATGGGAAAAGTCCAAGAATAAGTTGAAAATCTGACATATAGGTCAAGTTTGATACCTATTTCCTTTTTAAAATGCAGTAGCTGGTTAGAAAATGCTATTGCATGATCCCATCTCTTACCAGTCTGCCTTATGCTTTAACGAGAATTACTGTCTCTCTACAGAAAACCCCCAAATCCCAGGCTCAAAATTTATAGGACTTGTACCCAAGTCTTCCTTATTTATTCATGCTTAACAGTATAAGAAAACAGCACAATGAATATTTTATATGTATTTCAAGAAGAAATCTTTGTTTTCACACTTTATACAGTAAGTTAACAACATCCAGTTTTGAGCTTCAACTCCTAGGGGTGCTTGGGATTAGAACAGAGTATGATTCTTATGTATGAAAATGCCATAATGAAACCCATTACATTATTCTGCATGCTAACTTAAAGAGTCCTGAGAGGGTTTTCTAGACGAACTGCTTAACAAACACTTGATCACTGTTTTGGTTGAGCTAGGATCCTATTTCATCTTTTTTTTTTTTTTTTTTTTTTTTTTTTTTGATTTTTTTGAGACAGGATCTCCCTGTAGCCTCAGCTGGTCCAGAACTCACTATGTAGACCAGGCTGCTGGCCTCAATCACAAGAAATGCACCTGCCTCTGCCTCCTGAGTACTGGGATTAAAGGCATGTGTCACCATGCCTGGCCTTCCTAGGTCATCTTATTTATCTTATTGTACTTTTAAGTTCTTTTATCAAACACTAAAATGGAATTAAACTTATGACATTAAAGAGAGGTTATCTTTTGAAATGTGAATTCCAGTGAACTAAATGTTACCTGGGGTATGAAATGGAGCAACTACAGTGTGCTGGATTGACTAGAACTGGGGACTGTTTCAGGTGGCAGTCTATTAGAAAAAACTCACAGAATCCTTCATGTAGGAAAGGACCTCTTCCCTTTGCTTACCATCTAGCAGCTCTAGGGTAACTGTAGGATCCACATACTCCCACCAGTGCTTTCCATCAGTTGACACAGGAATCTCCCAATTGGACCATTTGCAAGCCAAATGAATGCATACACATGCTATCACTGTGGGTTTGTACTGAAGACAGAAGGTTGTAAGATGCAGACTGGTAGAGCAGATTTAAAAGTGGAGAGCCACAAAAATTCAAATATGTAAAACAAAGAAAAACAGTTGCCAGTGAGAATAAAGAAAAAAAGAGAGAGAGGTTTTCTTCTTTATATAACCATATTTTATTAAATTAAGAAGTAACAGTACTTAAAAATTGTGAGACAAAAAAATCTTATGGAAAAAAAACTCATTCTCAATCCTCAATAATATATTAATATTTTACTAACACAACTAATAAAATTGCTTTAAAACTAAATTCAAAGTATTACATAAAAGGAAGTTAGCATGCTTACAATAAACACTATATACAAAATAGAATCTTTTAAACCTTTTTTTGGGTAGTCTTGGTTCTTTGTAACATCATCATGGCAAAAAAATGTAGACTTCATAAAACAAAGCAATTTAAATGTCATACTATAATCAAGGATTACATCATTTGATACAGCTTAACAATTTAATTTTTGTAAATCACAGAAACTTCAGTCTTCAATATAAATGTGTATGCCTTCCAGCAAAGCCTTAAAGAAAACTTACCTTTTGCCAAACAACTTTAAGGCTCAAAGTGGCTCAATACTAATAAATACTAATCTTATCTCCCCGAATACGCTAAAAATTGATCATGTGACATTTCACAGGCTAGTTTTTCTAACAAAGGTTTTTTTTGAGACAAAGTCTCATAGAGCCCAGACTGGCCCCAAACTACTACGTAGCCAAGGATAACCCTGAACCCGATTTTCCTGCCTTTATTTCCACAGTGCTGGGATGACAGGGCGAGCCACCATGCCCAGCTGACTGTTTGGCTAATCCAAAATTTTGGTTTGGTTCCCTTCATGACAGAGCTCACTCAAAAACCTTTTATCACTCAAAAGCTTTTTAACAATCAATATTCAGAATAGAATTATGTATCAATTTTAGAGGCCCTTTAAATTATTATTCTAGCTTAGAATAAAAGAAATGTTTACTGGACAGCCACAAACACATACTACTTTTTACTTTCTATAAACTGAAAAGTAGAGTTTTAAAGTAAAGATTATATCTGTGCAAACTCAGGCACTACCTCTAATCTACTACTTGCAGTATTACCTGAAAAAAGCCCCAAAATTACATAAATTTTACATAAGAAACTAGCAATTATTTTAAACTTAAGACTGGATCAATGTGAAATTAAAAGTCATTTAACTATAATTGTAAACTAGAAATAGCTTTATACTTACCAAGTTTCTACGTTAAGTTTAGCTCTGTGTAATCTTTAGCTGCTATTCAGGCTACCAAGTTTAGATTTATGCACTCACAAATCGAGAATATGCCACCAGAAAGCACCACTACACTTCACAGTGTGCATTTAACCCCTCTGTGCCCAAAGTCCCTTGTACAATACACCGCAAAGCAACCAGGAAGGTACCACCACAGTAGATGGTCCAGTCTCCTGTTGCAACAAGGGCAAGAGACACGTTGAGGGGGCCCTGCATTAAAGGAAGCTATAGTGTGCTACAACAGTGCAACAAAGAGGGTCAGGATAACAACCTGTTGGTAGCCATGAAATAGGATGTCTGTGCCAAATCCTTGCTTGCTGTAAGAAAAGAGAGAAGAACGAAAACAATACCGTCAGCTTCAACGTGCAACCTCCACAAAGCTCTCAACACAACAAAACAACAAAGATTTGTACACAAAAAGTAAATTTTACTTACTACTTACAAATATCACAAGAGCGCCATCATTTTCTATACTACTGAAAATCTTCAACAACATTCACTCAAATGTTTCTTGCTATCCCCCATAGATCTGAGAAACAAGCCGATTTGCTTTTAGCTAGCCAGTTACAAGTGCTAAACTTGTTACTAAGTTAAGCATCTAGTCAGCTAAAAGTTGAAATAAAGCATTCTCCTGGATTAAAAAACAAAACAAAACAAAACAAAAAGAAGAAGAAAAGATTTTTGAAGTCTAATACAAAATACAAAGAGTTGCCTGCCAGACTTAATCCTAAGTCATTATAAAGGCTGGCTTAAATACTTCCATCAGAAAGAAATGAACAACCCCCACCCAAAACTCAGAGCATAAACCGCTCAGTTCTTTACTGTGTTATTATATACCAATAAAGTATACCTAGAAACATCCTCAGGGTACTGTAGATATTGGAAGCGCTATTGTATTTGTTTCAAAATTTAGAGGCTCCAACTGGAGATAACACTTGTACTCTTTCCGGGGGTGGGGGGGGGGAGCAGGATGCTTCCACACTAGTTCCCAACAGGAAAGCAACTTTGTTATTGGTTTTTGTTTTATTGAGACATGGTCTCCCTGTAGCCCCAGCTGGCCTGGAATTGCTACCTAGACCAGGCTGGCCTTGATCTCAGAGATGGGCTTATCTCTGCCTCCCAAATGCTGGAATTAAAGATGTGCACCTCTACACCTGGCTAGGAAAGCAATTTTTAACTAGGTTCTTAAGACACGAAAAAATTTTCCCCTTCTACCTAGTATTTGCCAGTTGCTTCCCACCCCATGTCCACTCTTAATCACTGCTCACCTAGGTGACCCCTGAGCCCTGCCTCTCTAGCAGTTCTGAGACTCCTTCCCCTCCTACTTTTCACTCTTGGCACCTGTAATCCCTGCTGCCCCACCCTCATGATCATCAACATAGTTTTACAAAAGGGATTGGGTCTGGCAGGGCTGTGCTAAGGAAGAGTGTCAGGGCACCAGAGGTCCTGGAGGCACTGTGACTTAAGTATGGCATTCTTTCCTGGTGGGGAGGGAAGGAAGAGTAGAGTGAAAGGTCCCTGCAAAATGACAACAGCCAATTATGCAGCAAAGTAGCAACATAGCAACTGTCTGGAGTGGAAGGAGAGGGTTTTACAGATATCAAATCTACCCCCTACCTCACAGCCCTCCCAAAAAGAACAGGAAAAATTCTGTTGCCCTAGTATGTTTCCATCTAGAGAATGTATCTAATTCAATAATCTATAGTCACAGCAGCAGAGAAGACTGGGGAGGACACACATACACATACACACACACACGTTCTTTTGTTAAAACTTATAACAAAGAAAAAGTCACTAACCATGAAAGATCACTTTTAAATGGAGGAAGTATATATAGCTACCTCAAGCACTAGTCAAACATGCATGCTTTGTACTCAAGGTTAAAAATGATACACTTTAACAGTTAACTATAAAAACCATTTGTGGTTTATAAAAAACAGAATTTTTCCTGTTCTTTTTTTTTGGGGGTGTGTGTGTCTTATGAGGTAGTTAAATGTTTTGGATGATATATCAAATTTGTAATTTTCATGAAATCCCACTTTAATTCCCAAGGTAATATAAGTAACTTTGTTAAACATACACCAATTTCTTTCTTCATTAGAGAAATAGAGTGAACTTAAGAGTAAATTATGTGGCTTGTGATTTTTCTTGGTTAGCTTACATTTTCAAGTTTTTATGAGAAAGACCAACCTACAAGCTTTTCTTTTTCTTAATTCAGCATCTACAACAAGTTAGCTATACAATTCTGTACCTGTACTATAATGCTAGGAAAGAGAATATGCTAAAAAATATATTTGTATGATTGTATGGACTAGGAACCATAATTAAACACTGTAGTTTACAAAGTGATTCATTGATAATGTGTGATTCTAGGATCAAAAATATGTGTCTTAGAACTCTACTCAAGGACACTGGTTGTGAGACTACAGGTTTGTTTTTCCACTGTATCCATTAGCATAATAAAATACTATCTAGGTATAAAATGGAGTTCAATTTAGAATGAATGAGATAGTAAGGTAAATACTAGAACAACAACAAAACACCACCCATGTGCAGGTATACACTCCCAAACCAAAACGCTTATGCCATCAAAAGTCTTACTCATTTTGTTTAAAAACAAGACAACAAAAGGGTGGAGAGGGTCTGAATATGATCAGAATACATTGTATGAAATTCTCAGATCAAAGGAAAAAAAAAAAAAAAAAAAAAC
>NW_008337291.1:611361-640710 GCF_000622305.1 Nannospalax galili
CCAGCCTGGTCTACATAGTGAGTTCCAGGACAGGTGGGGCTATAGCGAGACCCTGTTTCAAAAAGACCAAAACCCCCCAACCTCCCCCAACCAAAAACCAACCGGAACAATGAGAAAAACCTGTGGGTAAGAGAATGAAACCACAAGACTGCATCTTCAAAAAGAGCAACAAGCAGTCAGTCCTCCTGGGCCCAAGCTGCTGACATAAACAATCCAAAGGGGAGCCAGAAGAGAGACGACAGCAGCAAACCTGTGGAAGGTTTCTGGTGCCACAACAGCTGGAGGGTTCCTGAACATCAAGAGAATTCTGCGTCTTACTCCTGTTTATACAGGCTAACAGCCACCGAGAGCATATAAAATGCTTCTTAAATTTTCTCCATTATTACAGAAAAGAAGCAGTTTTTAGTAATGCTGCAGATCTTTATAAAAAAATTTCAATCTTATTTAAATGAACACAGACAAACTAAAAAAAAGAAATCTGCTAAAAAAGGCAACTTTTATCTGAAAGATGTTGGTCTCAAAATTCTTACTGTAATCACTTTTCAGGAAGTCAATTAAAATTTGATATAAATCAGAAATTATGTTCTGTTATTTATGGATTAATCTATGTATGTATGGACTAATATGAACAAGTAAATCAGTCAGAGGTAGGGTGACCTGCTAATACATGGAAGTCCTCCACCTTTTTAGTGAACTGAGACTCTCATCTAAGTTGAAAATGAAGCCTAATGCACTGGCCACAAATAGAAACAGAAGACTAGGATGATGCAGAACACAGAAAGTTGTGTTTCAAAATGACATTTATTCCTTTAATAAAACCCGATAAAATGCTAGAAGCACACAACAGCATCCAAGCAAATCACAGAGGAGAAAGGCATCCATGCTCACCCTAGACAGTTTAAGAACCACTCACCTCTTACTAACTGGGTGCATTTCACCACATCTGTGTGTGGGTGTTCAATGGTGATCTCAAAACCTGAAATGAAAGGCATTTTTTCCCAACTACTTACCACTACAATACTTGCCTGAACAATGCCACTCACCACACAACCATAAATGTCTAATAATTCTTCATTAAGAGAAATCCAAAGCCAACATTAAAGCTTCTCATCGCTGACATGCGGCATTACCCTCCAGAAACGAAAACTAGTTTCTTATGTCTCAACAGGAAAACAGACAGTTATTTAAACATCAAAGATGACTTGATTCAAAATTCAGAATTTTAACTCATCTGGGAATTATGCTCAAATCATGGCAAATAACTATTACCATGGCTGCACAGCTTATGTATTATGTCTCTTAATATTAAAAATCTTGGCTTCAGAAGATGTGGAAAAAAATTTCATAAATGTAACTGTTGGGAACAGCAGTAGCAAAGAACTTTAAATGATATAGCCCTCTTCATTTTGTATCTCAATTAGCTCAGCTACATCTCATTAATACTAGAATCAGTGACAAATGAGCCATGTAGCTCTCACAATTTTTTAAAGTAACTTTCTAAAATCAAAGGCAAAATGTTACAAAGTTTTTACGGAAGGACCAATCAGCTTAGGTATAGTAGGGTTTCTACTTTTATTAAAAGAGAAGGTTCTATCTAATGTCTTTAGAATAATGAGTAAAAGTCTAAAAAATGAGTAATCAGGATTTATAAAGTTGTGTGGCTTATTTACATTTCCCCTATAATCGACTAGCAAAATTACAATTTATTTAAACAAAGCAAGATACCTATTTTCTAATGTTCTCTTAAAATACTGCTCATTCATTCTCCATGTTTAAAAGAATGTATCAAAAGCTGGGCTAGAGAGATGGGTCAGTTGTTAGGAGCGCTGGCTACTTTTGCAGAGGACCTGGGTTCCTTGTCTAGCATGGTGGCTAACAACCTTCCATAACTCCAGTTCCAGGGGATCTGACACATCTTTCTTCTGACCTGTGAGGGTACTGCTCGCACATGGTAGAACTGGATTTGAAAGTAATATACTCTCACTTTTATTTTTGTATGTTTTAATGAAACTTAAAAAAATTTTATTTATTATTGTTTATTTTGTGTGTATGGGTGTATTGCCTGCATGTATGTAAGTGCACCTGTGTTGTGCAATGCCTGAGGAGGTCAGAAGAGGGTGTTGGATCCCCTGGAACTGGCGTTTCGGATGGCTGTAAGCCACCATGTGTGTGCTGGGAATTGAAGCTGGATCCTCTGGAGGGCAGCCAGTGCTCTTAACTGCTGAGCCATCTGTCCAGCCCCTTTAATAAAACTTTTAAGCTGTACTTAGATTTCTATTTAACATCTGGGAATGGAGTAATGAGTGAAATAAAGACAATGCATTAAGGAAGACATTATTCCATATCTTCATGATGGAAGTGTAACAGGTAAGAAAATTTTGTCTAAGCTTATGGAGGAGTTCAGAGGCCTACGGATTTAATCTCTGATCTCCCCAGAGTTTGTATTTATCTGACCACAACCTCCTAAGTTCTTCTCCAAGATACACTTAACTTCAGGTAAGTCATTACATTTTTAGGCCTCACTTCTCACATTAGCAATATGAAAGACTGAAGATATTCATTTAAATAATTACTATAGGTGCTGGAGAGATGGCTCAGCAGTTAAGAGCACTGACTGCTCTTTTAGAGGACCCAGGTTTGATTCCCAGTATCCACATGGCAGCCAACAACTGTCTGTAACTCCAGTTCCAGGGGATCCAATGCTTTTTTCTGACCTCCACGGACACTGCACAACATGGGCGCACTTACACATGTACAGGCAATACACCCATACATATAAAATAAAAATAATATGTAAAATATTTAAATAATTACTGCCATGTTAAAGCTGGCAAGGACTGTAGCCCTGTGTTCACATTACTAGCTCTGTGCAACAAGAGCAAAGGGAGCAGAGAGTGCCCACAGTGAATCCTAAGACATCAGAGAGGTCATTCTTCGTCAAGTGAAGAAACCAGTTTTAAAACTTTCTTCAATAATAAAAATTATTGTAGGAATTTTTATTTAGAAACTGTATTAAAGAACACCAAAAGACTGATATAAGCACATACCTAGTGTTTGTAGCATTATGGTTTCAAGTAAAACCAATTCTTGAGTCTGCTGAAGGTAAGCCTGCCAGATAAAAATGATATTAAAATGTTAAGAATAAATATAATACTATCAGCCCTGGATTGTTCTATCTCATGAGATTTAAAAGAATGATTACAAAAGAATCCCAGTTGCTTGTAAATAAGAGGCAAAGAAACTGAGAAACACTACCCGTGACAAGTCTAATCTGAATCACTAACACAAGAGATGAAAATAAAGGTAAAAAAAAAAAAGAGCTAAAGATAATAGTATGAAGTGGCCTAGGTTAACATCTCAAGTCTGCCCAGCACAAATTTACTTAGGCACTGCTACTTTCAGACAAAGAAGCATCAAGCCAAGGGAGAACACTTAACTCAAGCCTGCCTTTTAAGAGAAGGTTTATCAAGTACCAAAACATCTCATTCATGCCAGTGAGTTATTTTTAGAATTAACTTCCCTAGGAAAAAGAAAACCTTAAGTCCCAAGATTAATGTCATCAACATGTCTCAAAGACATAATTGTCAGAAAACTTTTCCCCTAAATTTCAAGAGCCAACTGATCCCACTTTCACAATGCTCTGAGAAGAAAGGACATAGAAGCTTTTCTGCTACATTAGTCTTAGAATCTTGGTAATTGCTCAGGTAAGAAGGAAATAATCACATATAAGATGGACATGGTGGCTATACTTCTAACCCCAGTTAGTCCTTGGGAAGCTGAGACAGAAGGACTGCAAACCTGAAGGCAGCCTGGGTTCTACTGAGAGTAAGACATATACATACTCATTATTTTTGTGAAGGAACACTGCTAAAGCCAGAGAATAAAAGCATCTTTCATTTTATTTATGCCCCATCTTGAAGGTTAATGAGCTGATTTTTAACACTAATTTGCACTCATTAGAAACAACTGAGTTGGTAAAGTTAATAGGAACTGAAAAAATTATCAGTAAAAAACCACAAATTACTTATTGGCTAATGTGTACATTGATATTTCACTCCTTTAAAACCACTATCAAGGGGGCTGGAGAGATGGCTCAGTGGTTAAGAGCACTGACTGCTCTTGCAGAGGACCGGGGTTTGATTCCCAGCACCCACATGGAGGCTATGAACTGTCCTTAACTCCAGTTCCAGGGGAATCCAAAGCCCTCTTCTGACCTCCGCAGCACTGCATGACACGGGTGCACTCACACACATGCAGGCAATATACTAATACACATAAAATTAAAAAACAAGAAACCTCCCCAAAACCCCACTATCAATGCTGAAACTTGTCATACTTCTGTCACAGCTTAAACTTCTGGACTTTAAACTTGACCTAAATCCAACAGGTAGTCATTCAGTGGGTAAATTATTTACCTTTAAGAATGCTAGAAAAATGATTTCAACAGCATTTTAATTGTCTATTCCTTCTGCTAACAATTTCATTGGAGTTATTCATCTTCTGGTCTCAAGCACACCTACCAACAAGTGACAGAACCTATCTTCTACAGGAATTATAGGTGTGCTGTGAAGTCATTAAATGTGCAACTCTGAATCAAAGTAGTGTGATTCAAAACCTTATATAATTCAGGATGATATGTAAATTCATCAGCATAGATCAAACATTCCTGCTAGATGATCTCTGGAATGTCTGAAGTGGCAAAAAAAAAAAAAAAAGCAGCATGTGGAAGGCACCAGTAACTGAATACAGATTTTTAAAAAAAATCTAGGATTTCCCTGTAGCCCCAGCTGGCCTCACTCCCGGAGAGATCTGCCTGCTTGCCTCTGCCTCCCAAATGCTAGGATTAAAGGCATGTGCTACCATGCCTGGTTTAAAGTGTATCATAAAAGTTTCAAATTTATAAGGGAAATCAAAAAAATTTCAGTTTTTACATACATCACATTTTGTATCCAGCAGTGGCTCTAGGGGATGAAGACAAGCATGTGCTACTTTGATAACATGTTCAAGTTTTCGAGCCTGTTCTTCCACTTTTGCAGCCAAAAACAATGCAGTAGGTGATATTATCTGTGGAAAAGATTTTAAAAATTAGTCACTTTAGAGCAAATACATTTTAGGAATAACCTCTACTTTTTTTTTTTTTTTTTTTTTTTTTTGGTCTTTTTTGAGACAGGGTCTCCCTGTAGTCCCAGCTGTCTTAGAACTCATTATGTAGACCAGGCTGAACTCACAGAGATCCACCTGCCTCTGCCTCCCAACTGCTGGGACTACAGGTGTGTGTCACCAAGCTGGACCAGTAAGGGGTGTGTGCAGGCAAAGAAAGGACTATATTACTGTTATGATATGTTGGGCTATGGCAAGACTGATCTAAGAGCTGTCCCATTCTTTTGGTGCTACAAATGGAACCCAGGGATTTGCACATGCTATGTCACTGAGAAATTTAACTTTCTGTCTTCCTTTTTTAACAGATTTAGCAATGTGTGCTGTATACCAATTTTAGTGACACTGATGTTAATAAAGTCTTGTACCTCAGCACCACTGGACCAGTCACAATCTAAAAAAGTTCTTATATAATTATTCATTAAATAGAATTTGTCTCAAAACAAAATGAGCTTTACTTGTTTTTCAAGTATAATATAGGGGGACCCGATTTTGATTTTGACTAAGTGAGAAAAGTTTAATATTAACATGCATACAGTGGAAGTAAGGAAAAAAATAGTTCCATCAAAGTAATACCATCGCTTTGAAAGAATTAAAAACAGGTCAAGCATACCATATTCTGCCTCTTCAGGCACAGCTGCTACTATCTAGTACTCATGTTAAGTCCAGCACCAATTTACTAAGTGGCTAAGAGCCACACTATCTTATTTAAGGAGCAGAAAAAAAGAATCCACAGGCAAGAGAAAAGAATTCTGAAAATGAACTTGCTACCTACTATCTTCACTACAGTAATAGAAGCAGCTAAAAAACTAGGGGATAAACAGGTAATTTCTAAATGCTAAGATTCAGCTATCTATTGTTCAAAAGGTGAACACCTGCATCTGTTATTTGGGGATCAATCACAACACAGAAATAAAGTCAAATGGGAGGTGGGGAAAAGAGAGGCACAAACCTCAACATTTGTTCTGTTAGTGTTAAGGAGAAATTATTGGTAGAGGGAAGGCGGATCCTTTCTTGAGAGCTTTGAGACCAACAGGAAACCCACACTGGATTGTGGATCTGAAAGGGATTTTTCTCTAGTTTAACAGCATTATTAGCAGGAGAGCAAGTGAAAGATAAATGACTGAGAAGTCATTTCTGTAGCAAAAAAGCTAAAAAAGAAAAAAAAAGAAATAAAAGAAATTTTATTTATTATTTTTATTTTATGAGTGTATTGTCGGCATGTATGTGAGTGAGTGCCCCGTGTTGTACAATGCTGCGGGGATCAGAAGAAGACTTCGGATGCCCCTGGAACTGGAGTTAAGGATGGTTCACAGCCGCCATGTGGGTGCTGGAAATCAAACCCAGGTCCTCTGCAAGAGCAGTCAGCGCTCTTAGCCTCTGAGCCATCTCTCCAGCCCAAGAAAAATTTTTAAAAGATAGGGTCTCACAGTGTTGCCCTGTCTGCCCTGAAACTCACAGAGATCCACTGGCCTTTGCCTTCTGAGTGCAGGGACTGACGGTGTGTGCCACCACACCTAGCCTTGCAGCAGAAATTTATTTAAATAAATAAAATGAACTAGATTTCCATTACAGTTTGGGTGGTCCCTCATAGGTCCATGTAGGAACATAGGCCTAGTATTTGGGATTGTACCATTAAGTATCATGTCACTGGAGGCAAGTAGTTTGCCTGCCTTGATGTCTGGCCTGCCAGAATTCCAAAGCAGTGGCAACAGAAACATAAAAGCTTTCCTCTTTAAAGTTAATTACCTTAGGTCTTCTGTTACAGTAACAGCTAATTAATACTTTTCTCAACAACCAGAAGTAATGGTAAGGTAAAGTTAAAGAATTTCAAACTTTTTTCCTCCTCAAAATTGAGCATCAGAAAGATTAGAAAATTTAAGAATGCTCAAGAGTAAATTAGTCCGTAATCAGCTAAAGCACGGACCAACTCATTCATCTGCACTCCCATTGTCTATCACTGTGTAGCTGCTGGCCAGTGTTTGCTGAGCCTATGATGTACTTAGCCATAGGTAAAGGCACCAATACCAAATTCCAAGTACTCCAGATGCCACACTGAAAATCCATGAACCAAGTTCATGAAAGAAATTAAAGAAGCACCGCCGGTGCTAGCCGGCCAAGACGGACAGTACCTGAAAGGGGGAGTGAGGATTGAAAGAAAAAACAAGAGACAGAGAAAAGATACTTCGGAGGTCTGTCAGTAGAGACTGCAGCCCCAGTTTATTTTAGCTCCGCCTTTTTATACAGAAGAACATCAGAGATCTTAACTCAATTAGTTTCAACAGCTGTTTTTCCCACCTGTATCTGAGGGTCAAGGAGCGGTCAAATACTTGTTGTAAGCGCCACCATATAAACACATTCCTCCTGACTTGGCAGATTAGGTACTGGTGTGCAAAGCACAAACTCAGTAAACAAGCCTGCCACAGCTCAATGTACATAATGGATTAATAGCTCCCAACAAAACAATAAAACAAAGACCAGTGCTTTCCTACAATCTCTCATTTCTGACCTTGCTCATGCCTAAGAGGGAACAGCTAACCTAGCCCTCCTATGCTAACACTATCAAAGAGGAAAGCAGAAGGCTCAAGTCAAGAGCCAAAGCAGATTGAAATTAAATGAGAACTAATGATTCCAAAGTTCTACAGCTACTTTATAACGTGAAGCATACAACGAGTGAGGCAGGGATCTTCAGGTAGATTCCTGGTTTGGTTACCCACTCTACTCACAGAAATCTTTTTGTTCCCTGTAAACAGCTCAATTTGTCCTGTGTAGTATAAGATTAATACCTGGCACTCCTCCAAAGACCTTGGAAAATACACAAACTCCATGCACACTTCCTTCACTATCCCTGCAAACATCCTATCTCACCAGGGCTACAAAAAACAACCCCAAACACCTTTGTAGAGAGGTACTTGGGAAACAGCCGTATGAAGCTTTAATTTTAAGGATTACTAAGAAAAGCGATCACACCAGGTACTACTGCTTTGGGTGTGGAAGACTGACTGTTGGGCAGCTTCGAAGAATTCCTGACTCTTTACGTAACAGAAGCACTGCTAGCTGGTCTGCTGTGTTCAAAGCTGAGCATAATTTTGAAGGCTGCCAACATTCTCTGGCACATGTAAACTTGATTTAAAACCAAAGAATTCACACCATTATTAGAGAAGGACAGTTTGGTTCTTGTGACCAAACAAAAAAGATTCTGTTCACTGGGGAGGGACATGTAGGATCTTAGTACCTAGTTTAATAACTTTCTCAAATTTTAAGAGAAAGTTACATCTCCCTGTGCCTGACAGTGTTTTACCATGTAGCCGTGGCTGGCCTGGAACTCAATGAGATTCAGAAGCCTCTGCCTCCTGAGTGCTGGAATTAAAAGCTTGGGCCACCATGCTACATTCTTTTCCCATCTCCCTTTTTGAATGTTATATTCTCAAACCAAGACAAACTTCTTCAGCAATGCACCATACAAATATTGAAGATTGGGGTAGAGGTGATGAAGTCAGCTGTGGCCAAGTAGCTGGACTGCCTCACTGTAACCCTGATTGATACACAACTAGCACAGGCAAATGATTCTCTCTGTGGCTCAGTTTTCGTGTGCATAAAACTGGAGAAACTGTGCCCGCATATAAAGCTGTGGTAAAAATTCAATGAATTAATGTATGTAAGGCACCTAGGATAGTAGACCACAGGTAAACAACAAATATTATCACTATGTTGAGAAATCAAACAATTGTGCACTGTTAGTACTGCTCTTAAGCAAAAAAAAAAAAAAAAAAAAAAAAAAAAAAAAAAAAAAAAAAAAAAAATCAACAAGCGTACTCCTTTCGCCCCTTGGCCTATTCCTTTATGTGTTTTCATTCCTACCTCTTGATCTGACTCCCTTCCTTCTCCATCTGCTCTCTTCCTGCCCACTCCTAGCTGCTGTCTCCCCTTTCTGCCATGATGCCCTCACTGCTGACATTCTTCACTCCAATGCTGGCTTCCACCTTGATAGTTGGAGGCAAGGTCAGTTGAATTAACAGAAGGCTGGGGTAATTGTTACATCACCAAGATGGATGTAATCACTCGGTTTCAAATAACTGTTTGGTCCTCCATCCTTTTAGTACTCTTGGTGTGCATGAATGCCGTAACTAGTCATAGCTGTTTTATTACTGGCAACTGGAATTCGACAGACTGAGACAAGTCCCAAGAAGCCCAGTTTACACATTTGCTAGTACATTATCAGTAGGTTGACTCTATTGTCTGTGCTGTATCTTTAGGGTCTCAGAGCAGGAAAGACATTCTTCTCCATCCTTTAACCCCACACATTTCCCCATCTCCCTGACAGCCAACTAAGACCACGGTAACAAATTTTAGTGCCTTTTAAGGAGGCTTCATTAGTAAATATCCACCTAGCTCTAGTCACAGCTAAAAATTTGGAAATTATTTGCTGAAGTAAAGTGGTAAAATAGGCAAAGTGGTAAGGGCACACTGAAAAGTTTCAGAGTAAGGGAAGAAATAGATCTTCAATACTGACAAAGACAAGGGAGGTATGCCCCATAGTAACAAAAACACTGGAATAAATAAAAACACCCATTTGTTGTAGGAAAGATCACCACACCTGAACCAACTGAACCTAAGTTCTAGGACAGCATTAAAAGGTGGTTCATAGCCCTACTTCACTGAAAGCACTGGCATTAGAGAAAGCATTGTTTACTCAACCTGAAATTTTAGTTTTTTCATGCATATAAATCTGCATGGAATACTGTCACAAGAAAATTCATATGGACTTTAAAAATCTTCAGATTGGATGTTATCTGGCATCTAATTACATTAAAAAGATGGTTTAATAAATATCAAAAATATTATTCAGGGGGAGATAGCTCAGTGGTTAAGAGCACTGACTGTTCTTGCAGGAGCCGGGTTCAATTCCTAGCACCCACATGGCGGCTACCAAACCATCCTTAACTTCAGTTCCAGGGGACTCAAGCCCTCTTCTGACCTCCGCAGCATTGCAAGACACAAATATGCAGGCAATACACTCGTACACATAAAATAAAAATTAAAAAAAATTATTCAATATTGCTGAAAAGTAGTACTGCCAAGAGAATAAGAACTGATGTCTACAGATTGAGCACTATAAAAAATATGTTGAATGTTATAGAATCTGGCATCTGAACAGTCATCTATTGGGGAATACCTCAGACCTGAGCACTATGAATGTGTTTCTAAGAAAAAAAAAAAAGCCCCCAAATTCATCAATTTAAAATTTAATGTTCATAAACACATGGGGCTGGAAAGATGGCTCAGCAGTTAAGAGCACTGGCTGCTCTAGCAGGACCCAGATTTGGTTTCCAGAAACCATATGGAGGCTAACCACCCTAAGTAACTCCAGTTCCAGGGGATCTGATGCCCTCTTTTGGCTTCTGTAAGCACTGCATGCATGGGCACATTTACATACAGGCAGGCAAAATACTCATACACATAAAATAAAAATACTTCCAGTGGCTTATTGTGAAAATAGCAGTGAGCTCTCCAAACTCACCCACAGATCCAAAGTGACCCCACCAAAATCTCAACTTACTACAAAGCTGCATTAATGACTATGTGTCAGTGGCTTAAAAGCAGATGAAACACACCAGAAACAGCAGATTGTACCAGGACAACTGTCCTTTGCATCATATACAATAATGAACTCAAAATGTGTCAAAGACTTAAATGGAAGAGCCAAATCTATAAAACTCTTACTCACCTAAATAAATAAATTACAATCTTAGATTAGGCAGGGTGCTCTCCAAAGTGACATAAACATCACAGATGACAAAAGAAAAAAATAAACTGAATGTTTGTATTACAAAAAATACTGTCAAGAAAGAAAAAAGCAGAACATACTCAGTGTACACACACACACACACACACACACACGCGTGCACGCGTACATACATACAAAACCCTAGACATTTGTAAGTTGGAAAGGGTGTAGAGATAATGGAACCCTCATACACTGTGGGAAGGTAAAATGGTATGGCTACTTTAGTTTGGTAGTTCTTTGAAACGTTTTTAAAAAAGCTATCCAAGATATGAAGCCTAGAATAACACACAATGCAGAAAAAAAACTTGTACTTGAGTGTTCATAGCATTACCCAGAAATCTGACAAATGGAATCAATCCAAATGTTCATCTCATGATAAATGGGTGAAAGTACAGCCACATGACGGAAGGAATGAAGATCTAACAGCACTGTACCATGGATGGATCTTATATATATATAAAAAATTACAAATCTATAAACAGAAATTAACAGCACTTGCCAGAGTTGTAAAAAGAAAAGGGACTGACAAGCAACCTTGACAAGGCGCATAGTTTCTTTTGTGGGTAGGTGAATACTGCACACTCCAATTGTGGTGATGATGGTACAGAACACAACTTTTGGGGACTGGAGAGATGGCTCAGTGGTTAAGAGCACTGACTGCTCTTGCAGGAGACCTGGGTTCGAGTCCCAAAACTCACATGGCAGCTAACAACTATCTCTAACTCCGGTTCCAGGGGATCCAATACCTTCTTCTGGCCTCCATAGTCACTGCATGACACGGGTGCACTTACGCACATGCAGGCTAAACACTCATACACATAAAATAGTTTTTTAAAAGAGGGTCAACACAGAGGAAACATTTCCTCCACGCTTCCAAGTGAAGCCAGCTACCACAAAGGTCAAGCAGGACCTTTGACTTATCTTCACATAGCTGGAACTGGTAAAAGAAAGGAGCCAGGGGCTCCTCCCAAGCCCATGTGACCCCTGAGGAACAAACAGATCCTCCAACGACCTTAAGAGTAAAAATAAATTGTTTTATTTGGGCCAACTGTATGGTCTTAAACACCCAAAAGGAAAAGTAGAACCAAAGATTAAAGTGATCAGTATATTTCTTTAAAGAGTTCAAGGGATTACACTTCCCAGACATTAGGCTTAAGTCCATATAAAATGTTATTTAGACAATTATTTCTCATTGATGATTTTGTTTCTAATCAGAAAGTACTGCTCAGATGTAAGACTTCAAATCTTGGTCTGTGATACTGTATGCCCATCTGTAGCTAAGGGAGACAACCCACTATTGTTCTAAAATGATGGCTAAATTTGTTTTCTCCCCCTATCTAGAAGCCTTTGAGAAGGAACTGACACTGATTCTAGCCACTCCAACAGCTATCAAAGTGCCTGAAAACAAATCCTGAATCCATCACTCTCAAGTCCAGCCTTGGCAGACAAAAGAAAAATGAGGAAGAAGCAAACAGAGGGATGCTTTTGGAAACTCTTGTCAAGAAATTCCAATGGACTCTGATATGAACATTTGAAATTTGCCCTGTTCTGACCTTTTTCTGGTTCCCTGTCTAGAACTTGTAATGCTAACTACTCTTGCCTTTATTTCTTCACATCTCCTAGGCACCAGTCAAGGACTTCTACAGTTAAGAGCTATGCAAGTTGGGCCGGACGTGGTGGTGCACGCCTTTAGTCCCAGGACTCGGGAGGCAGAGGCAGGTGGATTTTCTAAGAGTTCCAAGTTCAGCCTCAAAAAGACAAAAAAAAAAAAAAAAAAAAAAAAAAAAAAAAGTTATGCAATTTGGGAGTCTTACAGATAGACCCATGAAGGGGTACCCCAACTGCCCCACCCTATGTCCCTGTTCAGCATGGAAAAAGCCAGAGTGGTCTGTGTCCCAATTCCCCATAGGCAATTTGGCTAACCTCTTCAGAGGATGGTGTGCTAAGAATAGAAGGTAAAAATTGGCTAGACAGTTACAGTAAAAAGACCCCAAAGAAAAGAAAGTAGCCAGTTTCTTGGCTAAAAGTCAAAATATCCTTGGGCCTCTTAGTAACATACTGTTCCAAAGGCCAAAAATGTCAAAAGTACTTGGGAGTTCTTATCTAAGAGTAGCAAAAAGCCCCATAAAAAAAGAAAAGAGTACACAAAGTTGTCAGGAAAAAGTGATGGGGAGATATGGGAGGAGTTGGAGGGGAGGGAGTGGGCAAGGATTTGATCAAAACACCTTATATACATGTATAAAATTCTCAATAATTTTTTTTAAAAGTTAAAAAATAAATAGAAGTCCAAAAAAAGAAAAAAGAAATCTGCAGGTAATGTATGAAATAGAGAGTGTTATTCTAAGTGATGTAACACAATCACAGAAAAGCAAGCAATGTACGGTCTCCTACACGTGAGTTTATAAATTCTGATGTAACACCAAGAGCCAGGAAAAAGGAAAGGATATATGGAAGTAAAGGAAAAGAAAAGAACCTGAACGGGGGATAGTAGGGAGCAGATGTCACTAGGGGGGAGGTGGGGAAAATGGGATTATTGACAGGGAGCAGAGAAGGGAGGGACATGCAAGGGGCCATGACGTGGGGGAGGGAGGGAGGGAAGTCAGGAGAGGGAGGCCAGATGGGAAGAAAAAAAAAAAAAAAAACCAAAACGAAACCTAGAGGGAAATTTGTCCTTTAAACTCCATGAGAAATGCACATACAGTGTCTGAACATTAATGCATATGTATACCTGGGACTGCTTGGCAAGGAACATAGTGCCAGACAGAAGAGACCTCCCTGTGGGTGATTGGTGAAGATGGTCCAGGAGACTCCTAAAATAACACAGGCTATTGCCAAACCTCTTGGTTATCACCCAGAACCAGTAGATAAGATGGTATTGTTAAAGACAGGTCATACTTCAGATACAGGACTTGCAACAACGGAGCAGGAACTGACCTGGAAGCCTTCTAACTCAAGTTTGGCTACCATAATGCTAGATGACAATATGCAAACTGCCAAGGGAGAAAAATAACCAATGGTCCAAAGTTGGGCGTGGTGGTGCCTTTAATCCCAGTACTTGGAAGGCAGAGGCAAGCAAATCTGTGAGCTCCAGGCCAATCTGGTCTACACAGTGAGTTCCAGGCCAGCTGTGGTAACAGGGAGACCCTGTCTCACAACCCAGCCCTAAATCCTAATAACCATAATGACAAACATAGAAAACTACCTCTATTGGTACAGTAGTGGCACTATTATCTGGGGGGCAATCAACAGCTATGTAATAGGACTTAAAAGCCCACTCAATGGGAGGGAACTCATGGGTGGCACTGTAAACTCAGCCAAATACACATGGCAGGAGTACATAGATCCTAGAGAAAACCCTATCTCTTTCATATCTCAAGACAAATGAAACTTCTCACTGTATGCTAAATATCAATCCTTGTATTTACACTGAAGCATACTGTACACCACTCATCAAAGCAGCTTCTTTTTGCAACAGATGGAGGCTACTGCAGAATTGCACATCTGGTCAGACATAGAGAACATATGTCTAAGTGATGCCCAGTACTAGTGATACATCTACAGTTGAACCTCTACAATTAAGGCTCATAGAACACAGCAGAACAAGGGGTAGAGAGAAAACTAATGCATCCCTCAACTCTCACCAGTAAAGCTTCTTTTAAACAACAAAGTGCAATGCACAGAGAAGGTCACAACTGGCCATGTTTTAAAGAATAAGACACTGTAGAGTGTAGGACTCCTATATGGAACCTCATCCACTCATGGTTCAGGGACCATTGCAGAAGAGGGGGTGGAAAGATTGTTAAGAGCCTGGGCTGGTTCATGAACACAGGGAAGCAGAGGTTTTCAGGTCACTGTAAGCTTGCATATGTGAACTTGTGGCACTAAACACAAAACCCATGTCAACTCGATTAAACAAGGGCCCAAAGGGGAGGAGAGAAATAGGTGGTGGGCCAGCACTAGACTGAGACCTATTGGAGACTGACTGCTGCTGGGTGAGGGAGAGTACGACTTACAAGCTATCACTAGATGGGCTGACTAGACTCCAGTGGACACATTTACACTGAGGGACATTTGGGTACAAATGCCTGAATGAATAGGACTTAACATGTATGGGGGAATACATTAAGGTCCAGTGGGGGGATGGGGGAAGTGGTTCAAATAGATTAAGAACTGTTGTATGAAATTACAAAAGCTCAATAAAAAATATAAAAGTCAAAAATTTAAAAAAACCCAGACCATTAGATTTCTTATTTATTTCATGCCTATGAGTGCTTTGCTTGCATGTGCATGGTGGGCACACAGTGCTGGTGGAGGCCAGAAGAGGCTGTCAGAGCCCCTGGAATGGAGTTACAGCAGGTTGTGAGCTACCATGTGGGTGCTGGGAACCAAACCTGGGTCTTCTTCAAGAGCAGCCAGTGCTCTTAACTGTTGAGTCATCTCTCCAGTCCCTTAAGATTTCATTTAAATGGCTAGGGCAACACAAAATAACTACTTGCCCACCTTGGGATAGGGGCTTCAGAAAAACCTGGCAGCCTCTGAGTTCTTATAACATTTAAAGACTATCTCCAAATCCTCAGAAGTTCCTCTCCTTGCCCTCTTAGCTATTTTTCCCCTAAGTACAAATCTCTACCAGTTTTCATTATCTTCAGATTTTTTTTTTATTTCCATGTATTTTTATCCATGCAGCTAACAGCTGTCTGTAACTCCAGTTCCAGGGGATCCGATGGCCTCTTCTGTCCTCCGAGGGCATTGTATGACACGGTACATGCAAGCAATACACACATACACATAAAATAAAAATAATAAAATATTAAAAAAATAAGTAAAATTGATTCTGATGTATTTATCTCAATAACCAAAAATCAATAATAAAAAGTATTAGAAGTCTGTATTTCTGCCACATTAGGGGCTTCAAAATGTGACAGTGACACTCTCTAAATTTAGATATTATTTCAACAAGGTAAAATACAAGTCTACCAAAACAAAAGCTGTGCTTAACAGGAAATTATTTCACAATACTTCAGTCCTGAAATTAAAATCTGTCACAAAATCATGTCTGTGTGTGGTGGTGTACACCTTTAATTCCATCACTCAGGAAGCAGAAGTAGGTGCATCTGTGGGTTCCAGGTCAGCCAGGGCTACACAGTGAGACCCTATCTCAAGCCAGCCACCCACCCATCCATCCATCCATCCATCCATCCATCCATCCATCCATCCATCCATCCATCCATCCATCCATCCATCATAGGCCAGTTTCTCAGTGTACTAAATACATTTCACAGGCTAATTTGACACTTCTAGTTAGCCTATCATGCCTCCCCATCTCCCCAGCTCCAATCTGGGAAGACACAATCAACATTTACCAGTATAACCCCCTATGCCAAAACCAAAACCCCCAAAACAGCTCAAGTTGACAACATGCCACTAGTCATATCCACACTAGAGAAGTTCAAAGCAATCCTCTAAGTAATTTTATTCTCTCCTGCTAGAATTTATGTCCCTAAGGGAAGGAACTATTTATGCCTTATGTGTTTAGGAAGAAAATGAATCCCATCTTTGCTTGTCACAATGCTATGAACTCAATCTGTACAACACTAGTCCAACTGTCATGTAAATAGATAGTATGCTATTACTAACCACAAGCCACTAGCTTTTCTTTTTTATTAGTGTATAGTCTCAGCATAATAACTTCATATTTCAAATGTTGATACTAGGGGTTGGAGAGATGGCTTTGAAGACTCAAGTTCAATTCCCAGCACACATGGCAGCTAACAACTATCCTTAACTCCAATTCCAAGAGATAGGATGCCCCCTTCTGGCCTCCACATATCTTACACATAAAATAAAAATAATTATCCCCTAGAACATGTTATATATTCAATACAATATAAAATGGTTTGAATAGATTTTCATCTAGCAAGAAGTCCCTTGCTAGGAGCTAGAGTTTTGATTTTGGGCTACCGAGCCTCCAGACCCGTGAGCCAATAATTTCTGTACATTATAAATTACCCAGTCATAAGCACTCTGCTATCGCAGCATAAAACTGTAAGAATTATTTCTTCACTGGGGGTGGGTGCTTCTCAGTATTAGAACAGTTTCCTGGCATTCATAAGGTCCTCAGTTCAATCTTTAGCATCCCCTTAGAATAATTTCTTAATTCTCGGACACATGGCCTAAGCCACCATAGAAACATGTTATTAAAACTAAAGATCTCGGGCTGGAGAGATGGCTCAGTTGTTAAGAGCACTGACTGCTCTTGTAGAGGACCTGGGTTCGATTCCCAGCACCCACATGGTGGTTAACAACCATCTGTAACTCCAGTTCTAGGGGATCTGACACCCTCCTCTGATCTCTGTGGGCAATGCAAGATGAGGGTGCATTTACACACATGCAGGCGATAAACTCATACACATAAAATTTAAAAAAGACTAAAGATCTGTGATTCGGTCACTGCATGCCATCAGTCAACATGCCTATAGTTAGATAATGAGCATCTTATTTTAAAGACACTTAATAATTTATGGGATATATTTTAGCATGGTTTTTGGAACCATTTTGAGGAAATCATTGAAGCATGTCATATGCTTTATAATGCACATTAATAAACAATTTTCCAGATAGATTATTCCTGTTTAACAGAACAAACTTCAAGTGATTTGTTAAACAACTAGACACGGTGGTGCATGCCTGCAATCCTACCACTAGAGAGGTAGGCTGAGGATAAGCTGAACTAGCAAGGCAAAAATTTCATATTCCTAGGATTTACACCTTTTAAGTAAATTCAAATGATAGCCTATTGCAGTGTTGAGTGGAAATGAAGGTATCAAAGGGGCTTAGTAGGAGCCTTTCATGACACACTTGTTGGAAGATAGTGGCAAAAGCCATACCAAATCCTGCAGAAAGACAAGCTAGCAAAATGAAAGCCTTACAAGTACTTGTAACCAAAGCACAGGACACGTGCCTAGGAAATCTCAAGTACAAGAGGAGGACAGAACAAGTTGCTTCTGTAGCCACAATGCCTAGCATCTGGGTAGCAAGAAGCCAAAGAGGAATGAGGTACAACTGGTCTCATTGCAGAAAAACCTCAGAAGAGCTGACAGATAATACACTGGAAATCATGACAGGCCAATCTGAGAACAAGAGTTTTGCAAGTAAACACAAAGGCCAACAGCAAGTTTCAAAGGTTGAGGATAAGACCTAGGAGGGTTTGAAACTGATCTCCCTAGGCTCCCTTATGGGGTTCTATGCTGAAGAAAAACCTCTGGGAACAAAGAACAATTGGCTGGAGAGACAAGGCAAAGACAAGAAAATAAGGAGGGGTAAAGCTGACACAATGACTACAAGAAAATAAAAGAAAAAGAGCTGTGAAATTAGAAGGGCCACTCTGCAGCAATTATGATTATAAAGGTCAGGAAAGCTAATCCTCAAAAAAATGAGTAACAGGAGTATTTTGTTCATGTAAAGCCACTTATAAAACTAGAAACGCTGTGCCTCAACAAAGTTACATTGAAAAGAATTACTTAAAAAAAAAAATCAGCTGGGTGTGGTGGTACAGCACTTGGGTGGGAGACAGGTGGATCTCTGCGAGCTCAGACCAGCCAAGTCTACATAGTGAGTCTGAGGCCAAATGGGCCTACAGGGAAACCCTATCTCAAAAAAAAAAAAACCAAAAAAGAAAAATAAAAACAACAAAAAAGCACCAACACCAGCAACAAAACACCCAAACCCACAAACAGCAAGGTCTTGAATAATTGCTCACTAACTATGTTCACAGCAACATTATCTGCAATAGATAAAAGGTAGAAACAGCTCAAGTGCACAGTGATGGATGAATGGAAAAATGTAAAATAGATTATTATTCTGGCTTAAAAATGAACTTCTGACACATGCTAAGACATGAACTGAATAGCATTATACTAAACAAAGTAACTCAGAAAAGGATGTATGAGGGACTGGAGAGATAGCTCAGTGGTTAAGAGCACTGACTGCTCTTGCAGAGGACCTGGGTTCAATTCCCATCCGTAACTCCAGTTCTGGGGGAATCCAATGCCTTCTTCTGACCTCCGTGGGCACTGCATGACACAGGTGCACTTACACACATGCAGGCAAGACACTCATACACATAAAATAAAAATAATAAATATTTTAAAAAGTGTGATTAAAAATTTTTTTTTATTATTTTATGTGTGTGAGTGTAATGCCTGCATGTATGTTAAATGTACCCATTTCATGCAATGCCCACAGGTCAGAAGAGGACATTAGATCCCCTGGAAGGGGAATTACAAACAGCTGTTAACTGCTATGTGGATGGCAGGAACTGAACCCAGGTCCTCTGCAAAAGCAGCCAGTTCTCTTAACTACTGAGACATGTCTGGAGCCTTGTATAGTTCCATTTTTAAGAGCAAATAGGCCAGGTGTGGTGATGAAAACTTAGTATTGAAACATACAAAAAAAAAAAAAAAAAAAAACCCCACACAAAACCCTTTAATAATACAATCACCAAAAAACCAAAAAGCACAACAAATTGTAAAGAAAAGAAAATGGGGGTTGCAGTAGGCTGGGAAGCTATTTAGTAGTACAATCTTTAAGTGTGGAGGAATAAAGGAAAGTTCTGGAGATGACTCAGGCAACAGCTGCAATGTAAAGGCACAAAAGACACTGACAAAGTCATTGAACTGGTCAATTTATTTACATTTTACCCCAAAATTCAAACTGTTACATACTTCCTGTTATGGCTTGACTCTGAAATGCTTTTATGCTCCTGTTGTTAAAATCCTTGTTTGCTAGTTGCTGGTGGTGCTTCAGGAGGCTACAGAACCTTTAGCAGGCAGGTGGAAGGTTATTGGTGTAGGACTTAAAAGATTATAGAGAGCTCCAGGTTCTTGCCTGTGGGAGAGACTTTTCTGATCTTCAGCTTGCTTATAATGTAAACAAGCTCACTGAGCCACATGCTCCTCTTGTGATTTGGGCATATGATCTTAATCCCTCAAGGCCTTTCCTGCTCTCTACCGAAGACAGCCTATGAAAGTATATACCCATGCTTTACAGATCAAAGCACTGTAGCAGCTGCTTTTCTCATTCAAACAATGAGAAATCGAAAATCATGTGTTTGTAGTTGTGTGTGTGGTATTCTAAGTACAGGGATCAAAGATCAAAACACTTCTCTGGTAAAATAAGGGTGGCTCTGAATTCTACCTCCCCATTTCATGCTGGAGAGTTTCAATAAAGAATGAGCAGTCTTTGCTCAAGAGCAGAGAAATCTGAAGGAACAGGCACTCAGCAGTTTGGGTCTGCTCTTGACCTTAAAATGGATACTAAGAGTCAGGCTATTCTTTTTTTGAAGCATTACTGTGATGTAACTTAGAAACCCCGACTCAAGCTCTTTTGCCTCCTAGCCTGCAATGCCAATGAACAGCCCCCACAAGCTCTGGCTGCTGTAAACTAAGCTGCCCTACTACTAAAGATGATACCCTCTGAGAGTACATCATACATATAAATAAATAAATGCTATAGTAAAATTACTAGATTTTAAATACTTGTTTGGCTGCTTAGAGCTAGTTAAAGATGAATGTGGACAAGTCATTCATTAAATGAGTCCATTTCTTTAGGAGAAAACTTTACCTGAGAAATAAGTAAGACAAACACTTTTAAGTGCTTGTCACACAGAGAAAGCTTTTAGATTTCAAAAGACACTCACTTTAGAAGGTAAAGAATTAAAAACACCTGGGGCTGGAGAGATGGCTCAGCGGTTAAGAACACTGGTTGTTCTTGCAGACACCCAGTTCGAATCCCAGCACCCACATGGCAGCTAACAACTCTCTGTGACTCCAGTCCCAGGGAATCCAACAGCCTCTTCTGTCCTCCTTGGGCATTGCATGACATGGATGCACTAACCTACATGCAGGCAATACAAGCATACAGATAAAATAAAAAAATATTAAAAGAATTAAAAACACCCTCATCTGACTCTGTCAAATATGATACAGTGTAACAACAGCCTAAGAAGCACATTTGAAAAGCAAAATTTAAATCAATGGTCTCGAACTTTGGCAACCACAGGCACCACAGGGGAGGCTTGTTAAGGTGGAAGAATGCCAAGCCTTCCCACAAATCCTGATTATGTAAGTCAGGACGCAGCCCAGTGAAGCATAATTCTTAACAAGCTAGCTAGTAATTTTGATGTGGGTAGTTGATGAATCACACTTTGCGCACAAGACCTTTCTATACAGTACTTTCGATGAGACATTTCAGGGCTATGAAGACCGTCTGAAATAACAGGTACCTTGGCCAGGTACAGGGATAATGGTCAGGGCTATGAAGTTTTAGATTTTTGTTTCTGTCACTGATGTTGTATGACTTCAGACAACGAATTTAACCTTTTACCAACTTCAAATAAATGCTTAGGAACTACAAGAAATCTAAGGATAAGTGCTTAGGAACTACAAGAAATCTAAGGATTGAAAAAGAAAAATTCCTCTTTCCTGAAATCACTAAATAAACCTAAGCATAAGGTAATGAAAGCAAAATTAAACACTGATTTAAAAAAATATTTTAGTTATTATTTTTATTTTATGGGTATGTGTGTATTGCCTGCATGTAGGTAAGGTCACACAATGCCTGCAGAGGACAGAAGAGGCTGTTTGATGCCCTGGAATTGGAGTTACAGACAACTGTTAGCTGCCATGTGGGTGCTTGGATTTGAACCTGGGTCTTTTGCAAGAACAACCACTGTTCTTCACCGCTGAGCCAGCTCTCCAGTCCCTAAACACTGATTTTTTAAAAAACAAATATACTATAAACAAAATTAAAAGACAAAGTAAAAAAGCAAGATGTGAGAAATTTATAGCAAGCTCAAATAAGCTAAGTAACACATTAGTTCACAGAAACTTAATATTTTAGAACTGCCAAACTGTCCCTAGAGCCTTTAATTTAAAAACAGATCACCCCACAGATTGTTACTATAGCAGCCACTATTTAGATGTTCTTGCTTCTTGCTGTGTTTTTATAGTAGATGGAATCCCACTGAAATGAGCCAACAGGCCATGGAAAACTGACAATGCAGAGACCTGAAAGTTCAGTGCCTTGTCACAAGAGGAAGATGACCTCTCACCTACCACCCCTTCCAAAGCTCAGGGACTTTTGTGGAAGAGGTTGGCAGAAAGAATGTAGAGTCGGAGGAAGGGGTGGAGTGATAAATTGGAAGTCTACTCTGAGCACTATGCCAGCAAGCTATAGTCAGTCACTCCTCCTTCCCATGCTCATCAAGGAGTTGAGGGGAAGTCAGTTATCCCTTCTACCCAATCAGTTGACCACAGCTGCATGTGGGGGAGGGGTTAAGGATATGTAAGTTGAGAATGCCAGGAGGCACTTCTCTCACCATTTTCTGTGGCTGTCCAGAAGTTACAAGATCTATATTTGAGTGTGGACTTTCCAGTGCAGCTGTAAATGGGGGGCACCTACTCCTCTGTAAATAAACCCCCACCCCATGCTCCCTTAAAAAAAATGATAGGTGTTTGGATAGACAGATGAGAGGGCTCAGACTAAACCATAAGTGGATGGACTTGCACTGGGGAATGTCTGGGGATATTGACTTGACACAGTGGGCCTTAACACCCAGGACAGGGTATATGGGTTCCAGTGGGGTGGGGGTGGGGGGGACTATGGGGATGGGGCTATAAAGATGATTCAGATTGCTTGAGATATTCTGTATGAAATACAACAAAATTTAATAAAAACAAATTAAAAAAAACAAACAGAGGGGCCAGGTGTGGTGGCACATGCCTTTAATCTCAGCACTCGGCAGAGGCAGGCGGATCTCTGTAAGTTCAAGGCCAGCCTGGTCTACATAGTAAGTTCCAGGACAGCTGGGGCTACAGGGAGACCCTGTCTCAAAAAGACCAGAAACAAAACAAAAAGAAAAAAACAAACAAACCCAACAACAACAACAACAACAACAAACCCCACAAAAACAAAAAAAGATCACATGTTAATCTTTATTCTTTATTAAGGTCCTTGGAGAAATGAAAATGTGGTAATTCCTTACAAGAAGAAATGAATCGAATCTGAAAATCAGCAGAGATACCAGCTCTTTAGCTAGCTTCTCTCTGCCTTCACTCTAATTTTTTTAGGCCAATAGAGTTCTTCAACCTCAGGACTAGTGACATTTTGGACCATACAGCATTCTGCCTCTCCCAGTGGTGAAAGGCTGTCCTGTGAGCTTATAAACTGTTTAAAAATTTTCTTCATATTCAATACAGTAATCACCCCCCCGACCCCGCAATGTCAAATGTCTCCTGGAGCTCAAAACAGACACTGGCTGAGACAGACTGGTTCAGTCTACACTATCCCTATGATGTCATCTTAAAATAAATACTCATTGGCATGGGAGACAGCCTCCTTGTAGAGCACTCGTCTAGTATGTGTGAGGCTCTAGGTTAGGGTCTTAGCACTGCAAAAACTATCCTAGAAGTAGCCATCCGAAACCTCACCAAGGTTATATGTTCCCATACTAATGCTGCATGTGAGATCTAAGAACTATGGGAAATGTGAAACTATGGTGGCTCCACCTGTAATTCTAGCACTTGGGAGCACTATATAACATATAGGCTTACACAAGTAAAAAGTATTTCTAAGCCGGGCATGGTGGTACACGCCTTTAGTCCCAGAACTTGGGAGGCAAAGGCAGGCAGATCTCTGTGAGTTCAAGGTCAGCCTGGTCTACATAGTGAGTTCCTGTCTCAAAATAACCAAAAAGAAAAAATATTTCTGAAAGGGTGCCCAAATATGGTTAACAGCAGATGCTGTAAGGCACGGGTTTATCCTAACCTCCTTTTTTACTGTTTCATTTACCACATGCCTTAGTAGCTTTCAATAACAAAAAACTTTAAATGCCTCTATGTGGGGATATACCATCTAAATTTAGATGATTCACTCATAAGACCTATGAGCAAAAACAGCGGACCTATTCTACTGACAAGAAAACTAATAACTAAATGGTAAAAGAGATAGTTTCTGGGTCGAGACAGAGGCTGATAATGATGCTCCCCCCTTTCTTTTTTTTGGAGGGGAGGGGTGGGGATAGGGTCTCACTATGTAGCACTGGCTGGCCTAGAACTCTCTATGTAGATTAGGCTGCCCTGGAACTCATAAAGAGATCCTCCTGCCTCTGCCTTCCAAATCCTGGCATGAAAGATGTACACCACCAGGCCTAGTAGGTTAATGATTTCATTTTTAAACGGCAATTTACGTCTCTGGCTCTTTATTGTTATATCTGTCATCCTGGGACACTAAAATGAAATGCTGAACATCAATTACAATCTTCTAAGAAAAATTTTCCTAACAATGTAGGAAAATATGAATTTAAAGATGACTCACATTCAATTGAAACTATCTCTAAAGACGTAGGGAGGCAACCATCGAGGCTATGTAACTGATACAAACCCATTGATACAAATACTAAAATGACATTTCCTTTTTTTTTTTTGTCTTTTTGAGACAAAGTCTCCCTGTAGCTCCAGCTGACCTGAACTCACTACATAGACCAGGCTGGTCCTGAACTCACAGAGATCTGCCTGCTTCTGCCTCCCGAGGGTAGGGATCAAAGGTGTGTGCCACCATGCCCCGAATGACTTTTTTTTTGAGGCAGGAGTCTCAATATACAGTCTTGGCTGGCCTGGAACTCACTGTGTAGACCAGGCTGACCTGAAACTCAAAGAGATCCCCCATCTCTGCCTCCTGAGTCCTGGGGTTAAAGGCATGTACTATCATGCCCAGCATTAAAAACCACTTTTGATACTGCTAAGAAAAGAAAGAAAGAAAGAAAGAAGGAAAGAAGGAAAGAAAGAAAGACAGACAGACAGACATAATGGAGGCAACACTGCTTCCCCAAACAGATGAGGTTTCAGTATCCTGCCAATACTCAGTGTAAAGTGCTTGTTTTCCTTCATACACATGTAAGAGGTTAAGGAGAATGAGAATATTGACTAAGGACTTGAGAGATGGCTCACTGATTTAGAACACTGGCTGCTCTTGCAGAGGACCTGGGTTCAATTCCTAGCACCTACATGGCATCTAACAACTGTCTGTAACTCCAATTTCAGGGGACTGACACCCTCTTTTGACCTCCATGGACCCTGCATGACATAGGTGCACTTGCATGTAGACAATACACTCATACGCATTAAAAAAAAAAAAAAAAGGACTTGGGGCTTATGACAATTTGAAGTGTGGATTCTACCCTTAAGAAAGATGTTTGTTTAAAGCATACCTATCATGCAAAACAAAACAAAACAAAAAAAAAGGAGAGGAAAAAAAAAGCCTTGTGGTGAGATGATTTATGGGAAGTAGCAAAGCAAACCTAATTCACAAGGACATCTATAGCCATAAAGAATTTCCAGTATTATTGTGACTTGTAGTTTCTACCTGCATTAAGAGGGCTACTTAAGAAAATCCAAATTTACAAGTTTACATTAGTACTCTCATTCATTGCCTTTAGAGATAATTTAAATAAAAACTTGAGTTGCTTAGGCCTAAATGTTATCACCAATAGTGTCTTCTCTTCTCTGTAACACTATGAAGGACTTTTGAGGAAAGAGCAAGAATCCTGGATTTAAAATAGTAGAAGGGGGACTGCCGGAGACCATATCTATATAAAAATATGCACTGCCCAAGGAAATCTATTTGCTACACCAAATTAAGACTTCAGATCAAGTGAATGTAAAGCAGGATTTAAACTGGGAAACTCCGTCCACTTCAAAACTAACAGCAACTCTCCACAAACAACAAAGGTTCTCTTATAGTCCATTTTCTACATGTTATCTTTCAGAATAACATTACCCAAACAACTGTAATAAAGAGCTAATAACAAAGAACAGTGAGAACTAAGCTAGGGTTAAACATTTCCATAGTACCCAGGGGGCAGGGAAGGGCTGAAAAAAAATTGCAATACATTATTCTGAAAAGAACAGACATTAAACACACGACTTTTGATAACATTAAAATTTCAAGGGAAGTAAGGTATGGTGCCACAGCCTATTAATTCTTGCACTGAGGCAGGCTGAGGCAGGAGGATTTCAAGTTTGAGGTCAGCTTGTACTACATAGTGTAACTGCCTCTAACCAACCAACCAGCCAACCTATCTGTAAAGACGCACAGGTTGTGTTCAAATCAGTACCTTTGCCAGGTATAGTGGCACATGCCTTTAAACCTGGGAGGCAGGAGGAGGCAGATCTCTGTGAGACAGAGGCCAGCCTGGTCTACATTGAAAATTCTAAGCCAGCTGGGGCTACAGGGAGACCCTGTCTTAAAACAAATTAAAAACCCAAATCAATACCTTACTTGGCAGAAGTACTGCAACCAAAGTAACATTATATCTTAAGAGATGTAATGAGAGTAACATTGTATTTAGCATTTGGATGCCAAAACTTTGCGACAACTAATGCTCAATGTGATTTTGGGACACCACATACAATTGTTAGCAATGCAGCATTCCTCTAAACAGCCAGCACTTTGAAAGTGTATCACTTCAAGGGAATGTAGCTAAATGAATCTCAATTCAAAATATTTGAAACAAATTAAGAAGTATTGCTGAAACCATTTGCCCAAACCATTCTGTATTCGGAAATTAATATAAATTACTCTAATATAAATGTAAGGTTTAAATGAATAAACCTTTTTTTGGGTACAGAAATGTTTATCTTTTACCTTAGAAGACGGGGCTGGAACTAACACAGTGCTTTACAGTTTAATTCATAAAATCTAAACACACCACACACACCATCTCTGCATCTGAAGCAAATCGTTTATCACATCCTTCACATTTACTGTAAACTCAGAATGCTAAATCCAACAGTAAAACCAAAGACCAACTTTTCTGCATTCTCTAAGTTCTGCGGCAGTAAGACAATACAGTACTCACATTTCTGCTGAATTTGGTGAAAGAATGATGCATGTAAAACCTGTGCATATAAACAATCGCAGTGTTTATTGTAAGCTGAGAGCTGGAATGTAATGTTTAGGAAATAACCTATGAAAAATATCACATTTCCTAATCCCCGATCTATGGTTCTTTTCCACTCACTCAAAAACCAATCCCCGAACTGGAAATAAATAAAAGTCTTCCGGGAGGCAAGAGATCAGGCTTTATACCAGACGTAAACAATAACTGCTGAGAGTGAAAAATGCGCCCATAAATTATTTGCCGGTGGCTACAACTTAGTAAGGTGGAAATCAAGTAAGTAGAAAGGCGCGCGCACACATCCAAAGAACACCAAAGACCTCCAGTGCGCAAGACAACCGCTCTGGGGCGAGGCGGCCTTGGAAGATATTTTCTGTAAAAGATCTGGAACTTTCCTACGTCTCATGCCCTTCTCCAACTTCCGAGGAGATCGAAGAAGCCGCCCCTTGGGTTCGCCCAACCAACCCCATTCCCCTCTTGCTCCAGCTACACTGTTCCCCGTCCCACCACGCGCTTCCACGCACGGGTTACACAACGCAGGCTCCCGGCCAGCCTTCGCCTGCTCCTCTCCTCCTTCCCGGGCTCCCGGAGACCACCCGATCCCAAACCGTCTCTTTCTCTCTCCCGAAGCTCGGAGGGGCAGAGGCGCCGGCGCCGCCATATTCGCGGGACACTAGGCCCGGCCACCCGGCAAGCGCAACCAGGACGTGAGGGCCACAGGACCGCGACTAGGAAAAGGATACACATTGAGACGCTGCCCCATTTCCTGGATGAGGTTGGCCGCCTGCTGGCGGTACGACAGCTCTTTATCCGCCTCCACTCCGCAGCGGCGGCTTGGCGTGTTCTCCAACTGTTCTCGAGTAAAGAACCAGCGAGAAGAAGCTCCACGGCCCGACGCCATGACACTTCCTCCTCCGCCCGCGCCCTCAGCCCGGCCCCCTCACCCGCCTCGCACACTCCGCGCCAAGGCCGTGCGGCCCCGCCCCACTGCGCTTGCCGTAGCCTGAACCACGCCTCGTCCGGTCCCGTCGCGGCCCTTGCGCATGCTCGGGAAGTTGATTTGCCCTCTCGTGCTTGTCTTTTGCTTTCTCTTTCCGGTCTCCAGCCTCGCTCTGGCCCGCAGGACCATAATGCTCTGCGCGGCTTGTCATTGGGAAGGCGCCGAAGGTAGGAGTCACTCGGAAGAAAAAGGTCAGCGCGGTGCATGCTGGGCCGGGGAGGGGCACGGATCGAAAGGGTGGGGCAGAGAGCGGAGGTCACGCGACTGCGCTGTTGAGCTTGGGCGTGTGTTGCCAACTCTCCGCTGGTTTTTTTTTGTTTTGTCGGGGGGAGGGGCGGGGGCTGCTAGTGCTGCAGGTGTATTAAACTGAAAAACCTTTTCTAGTCAGGGCTTCACACCACAGTCTCCATTTTCCTAAGGAGTTGGTGCGTGTATTTCAGTGTGATTCTGGAAGATGGCTCTGGGAAGGCGCTAGCTACGAAACACTACGTAGAATTAACGTTGTTTATAATAATAATAATGGCTGGCATTGAGTGTGTGTGTGTGTATCAGGAGTAGATACTGGAGGTGTGCACTTTTTGTTGTTTTGTTTTGAGACAGGGTCTCCCTGTAACCCCGGCTGTTCTGGAAACTCCCTATTGTACCAGGCTGACTGACCTCGATTTCACAGATCCCTGCCCCTGCCCCTGCATTAAAGGCGTGTGCCACTACACCTGGCCCTTGGTGTGCGTTCGAAATCATGCAGGCGTTGAGTTAATTCACTTGGATTTTTTCCGAAGCAAGGGTGCTACGTATCCTAGGTTGGCCTTGAATTCACTGTGTAGCTGAGGATGGCCTTGAATTTCTGCTCCTCATGCCTCCATCAAGTTCTGGGATTACAGACATGAGGCACCATAACTCAGTAACTACAAGACCTAATTTTTTGAAGTAGGTTTTTTCATCCAGATTGGGTACGCGATGTTTATACCACTGTGTGGTTTATGTGGCTTGGGCGTGGGAAATATTGGGGAGAGATAGGCAGACTTTTTTTTTCTTTTTTGAGACAGTGTCATGTACCAAAGTGTCATGTTGATCAGCACTTGGTCGAGGCTGAAGGATATGACCTTGAACTCCAGACTGTCTTGCTTCCATCTCTGGAGTACCTGGATTACACTGGTCAGGGCCTCAGGTGTGCTAGTCTACAACACTACCAACTGAGTGCAAGAGGAACCAAGTTAAAAAATTCTTTTAGGATTTGATAAAGTAACATCTCACATCTGTTAATTTCATTTCTTTCTAAGGAAATGCTGTCATTTGTCTCTGAGCGAATACCTATTGTATATTACCAAATTCATTTTAAAATTTTAACTATTTGGGAAAGACTGCAGAGTTTGGCTTTTTTTTTTTTTTTTTTTTGAAGGTCTCCCTGTAGTCCCCGCTAGCCTGGAACTTGCTCGTTAGACCAGGCTG
>NW_008337291.1:640738-656720 GCF_000622305.1 Nannospalax galili
TTTTTGAGACAAGGTCTCCCTGTAGTCCCAGCTAGCCTGGAACTTGCTCTGTAGACCAGGCTGGCCTTGAACACAGATTCCACCTGCCTCTGCTTCCTGAGTGCTGGGATTAAAAGACGTGCACCACCATGGCTTTTAAAGGACAAGTAAGGGCTGGTAACAGCTCACCAGTTAGGGATGCTTGCTGCCAAGCTTAACTGAGTTAACCACCAGAGTCCATATGGTGCTTTCAACTCCACATGTGTGCTGTGGTATATGTGCCCTCACACAGACATGCAGAATAAATATGTGTGTGTATGTGTTAATAAAAAACAAAACAAAATTAATTTAAAAATATTTAGAAGCCAGTGAGTTCCTGATTAAAACTCTAGTTTTTTGTTTCTCAGTGTTTCAGGGCTCCTGGGATCAGCCTACTGTCTGTCTCCAGTGTGCTATGATAATGATTTGATTATAGTAGGCAAGTACTGTGAATAGCTGTCTAAATAACATTTTCTGCTTCCCTACATCTTGTTGTTTAGATGCTCCTAGATTCATTTAACATAAGGTTTTTAAAAAAGTGCCTCTGTATCCGGGTGAGTGCATGATGTTGCATTCCTTTGATTCCAGCACTTGGGAGGCAGAGGCAGGTGAATTTCTGTGAGACTGAGGCCAGCCTGGCTTACATCAAGTTCCATGCCAGCTGGAGCTACAGGGAAACCCTGTCTCAAAAAAGCAAAGCAAAACAAACAAAAAGTGCCTCCAACACCCATTCCTAGTGATAAAAAAGAACAATGAATTCCCAGTATGAGGTAGGATTCATTTCTAGATTATTTCTTTCCTTATTTTAGGAAGTTATAATTTTTAAAATTGGTCTTTTTATTCAGTAAATGTTTATGGACATAGTACTATGTTCTAGGAAACTAAAATATCATAATCTCCCTACTTAACCTACTTACGTCTAAAGTATTAATATTTAAATACCCCATAGGTAAACTTAGAATCCTACCCTGGTTTTCTCTCCGAGTCTCTCATAGTCAGTGGAGCTCATATTCACTTCCAGATATTCAAGTCAGCAAGTGGGATCATCTTTGATGTCTCTTATTTTTACCTTCCATCTCTAACCCTCCACTTAGGCTTTTCAGGTGACCTTCCTTATCTCTGTACTTTGTATGTGTATTTCTACCACCATCACTTGATATGCACAATCCCATTTGGCTTCCCTAGAACGTGTTAGATTTTTTTTCAGAATTCAACATGCCACAACTTGTGGTGGGCTTGGAGCACAACTTTCCAGAGTCAGTTCTGTCCTGCCATGTGCATCCTAGGCATCAAACTCGGTCGTCCTTTACTGACAGAGCCAGCTTGTCATCCCTTCATTCCTTTATGATGCACAAAATTCTAAAACTGAGCCGGGCGTGGTGGTGCATGCCTTTAATCCCAGCACTCGGGAGGTAGAGGCAGATGGATCTCTGTGAGTTCAAGGCCAGCCTGGTCTACATAGTGAGTTCCAGGACAGCTGGGGCTACAGGGAGACCCTGTCTCAAAAAGACCGAAAAAAAAAAAATTCTAAAATTGACCTCTGGTTTTACATGATATTGCCACAATGTTAAGTGTAGCTCCCTAACTTGTATCCCGAGTGGTCTTGCTTGCTGTGCCCTCTCCTGCCACAAGACTTTAATTTATGTAATTCTGTTAAGTGTTTAAAATAACTTCTTATGAGACTTAATATAAAAATCTAAATGCTTGATTCTGATCTACTTCTGGCAGTTCACCTTCTGGCTTCATCTCCACTCTTGCTTGTTCACACTCTCCAGCCACAGTCTCTTCCTGACCTTTACACCACTGCCAGGCAGGAAGGCTTTTTTCTGTGGCTAATCCCTGTTATTTAAGTCTCAAAATCCTTTTTAGAGGTTCATTCTCTGACTCCACAACTGAATTTTTACCCCCCCATATGTCTCCTAGTCACTCTAGTACATTTCACTATTTTATTGTCTTTATAGTATTTAGCAATAAAGAGAAATTGTCTTCTTTCCTCCTTCCATTCCTCCCTCCTATTGCCTATCTGCCAGGCTCTCCTCCTTCTTTTATGTTTCTGACTTTCCAAGTTGTAGAAAAGGGATTTCATCCTTTTTTTTGTCTTTTTGAGACAGGGTCTCCCTGTAGCCCCAGCTGACCTGAACTCACTATGTAGACCAGGCTGGCCTTGAACTCACAGTGATCCGCCTGCCTCTGCCTCCTGAGTGCTGGGACTAAAGGCGTGAGCCACCATGCCCATGCCTTTTTTTTTTTTTTTAAACTTCATGAGCCTGGAGCTTTCCTGCAGTCTTGGCACAGAAAAGGCACTCATGTGACGATGAATATGCCCATTTACTATGTTACTGGAAGTATAGGGGCATCCCACTTGGGCTGTCACATGTTATGGAACTTGGGATCCTCTCTGAGTTTTTAGATTTGTTCATAAAATAAGAGTGAACTCAGAAGAAAGCTGAAGCACAATTTTATTAGAATTTAAAAGAAAAACCTCAGGACAGGCAAACTATAAATCTTGGCACCAGCTCACAGGAGGAAAATTGAGGAGAGGAAGAAAGACATGATGTTTGTGAGCAGTCACATTGCTGAAGTAGGGAGGAGGAACAATGTAGAAAAATAGTGAGAAATGTCACAGTGTGCATAAAAGAATGCTCAGGCTTTGACTAGTATCCAAAAGAAGGAAAAAGAGAAAAGAAGAAAAAGGAAAAGTTAGTGCTCTTCTGAAACTCGGAAAAGCAGGCTTTAGGAAGCTGCACAGAGGGTGGAGATTCTGGGGTAGAAGTTATTTTATTAAAGGGATAAATATTCCTCTGCAGTCAACTTGACACACCTGGGTAGAGGAAGCCTCAAATGGGGAATTGTCTCCATTGGACTGGCCTGTTGCCATGTCTGTGGGTATTTTTTTGACTGTCAAATGATGTGGGAGGGCCCAGTCAGGGCCCAGCCCACTGTCGGTGGTGTCACCCCTGGGCAGGTGGGCCCGTTTTGTATCAGAAAGTAGGTTGAGCACAGGCCAGAGGAACAAGCCAGTAAGCAGCGTTCCTCCATGGCCTGTGCTTCAGTTCCTGTCGTCAGGTTCTGGTCCTGAGTTCCTACCTTGGGCTCCCCTAGTGATGAACCGTGAGATATAAGCCAAATAAACCCTTTTCTCCTCAAGTTGGTATTAAACTGTTTTTGTCGCAGCAATAGAGAAACTACTTCAGCAATGTGACTGCTCACAAACATCCTAGAACATTCTCTCTTAGCATGGGTTAAGATGAATCCACTTTTCTGAGGGGTGTGGTTCCTCATCCAGGCAAGTGACTATCCTGACTTGAATATTAGGTCTCTACCCTATTTGTGATGCTGGACAGAAATCTTTGACACTAAGCCAAAGTAAACCCTTTCTCCCTCAAGTTGTTTCTGTTTGATTACTATGGTGCTTAGTGTTTGTCAACTTGACACAAACTAGAGTCATCTGGGAAGAGGAAACCTTGAGGAATTTCCTCCATTGGATTGGCCTGTGGCCATGTCTGTGAGGCATTTTCTTAAATGCTGATTGATGTGTGAAGGCCCAACCCACTGTGGGTGGTGCCGTCCTTAGGCAGGTGGGTTTTGGCTATATAAAAATGGTAGCTAAGCAAGCCAGTAAGCAGCTTTTGTCCCTGGTCCTGCTTCAGTTTCTGCCTCCAGGTTTCTGCTTTGACTTCCCCCATTGATGGGCTGTAAGCTGTAAAATGAAATAAGCCTGTCCACAACTTGGTTTCGGTCAATGTTTTATCAAAGCAGTGGAAAGCAAAGTAAAACAGTCACAGTACTGCAAAAGTAGTAAAGAAAGTCGGTACGGGGAAGCAGAGTTGTTGCTGTGACTTTACCTAACCATGCAGTTAAGAAGCTTTTAGAAATGAGTTGCAGGAGGGACGTAGAAAAGTTGGCTGGAGAACCCTTGGGATAATGCAGGCAAAGCTTCTGGTAGAAAACCAGTGAGAATGTGGACAGTAAACACTTTTCAACAAGGACTCTATTGGGAATTGGATTAGAGGCTGTTTGTGTTCCCTTGCCTACATTCTGTTCGTGCCCTAAGACTTTGGGAGACTGAGTTTATTGGTAATAGACTAGTTAATGTGGATTAGGAAATTTCAAGGCAACCCATTATTCAGGTTGTGATGTGGTTGTTTTTATGTTTTATAGTGATAATTGGGAACCAAAAGCAGAGAAGATTTGAAAATTGCAGTTCAGTCAGAAAAAGAGCATGCTCAAAGTTGATGATAAAGCATGGTGTCTGAAGATATTTGTGCCTTTAAAAGAAACCAGAAGGACTTGGGATGTAGCTCAGTTAGATGGCTCATGGAGCATGCACAAAGTTCTGGTTTCCATTTTTAGCACTGCATAAAAACCAGCACGGTGGTACAGGCCTGCAATCCCAGTATGTGGGGACTGGAGGCAGGAGGATCAGAAGTTCAGTGACATCTTTAGTTACATAATGAGCTCAGGGTCAACCTGGGTTACATTAAACTGTCTAAAAAAAAAAAAGAAAAAAAAGAAAGCCAAGTACCTTGCACCAGGACAATATAAAAGATGCCCCGAGGCCATCTCTGAAATCAATCATCACATTCTTTATAGCCACAGCTATATAGAGGTGCAAACTAATTGGACTTTCTCTTGAGAACCTTGAATAGAGAAAGTCTCTACTTCTAAGGCATCCTAAGAATTTGTTCTCTGGGATTCATTTGACTGTGTTCTCACACACTGAGGCTGCTGCATCTGTGCTGAAAGGGGCACAACTACTGCTGGAGCTGGTAGTAGATACTATTATTGTCCACATAATGCTGGATTTTCAGGCATGCGAAAAAAATCATACAAAATTAAAGAGTTACAGAAGGTTCCACACAGATTTCAAAGGAATACATGGGAGACCAGGCAGTGTGTTGACAGGGTTGGAGTCTCTGCAGACAGCTCCCTAGAGGGCAATGTATGAAGCAGTGAGGCTGAAGCCCGGGATGCAGTGGAGACCCCAGGATGTTGGAGATGCCAGAAAGGAGGGATGTCTGCTGTGGAAACCTTCAGGCAATGAGTGGGGCTAGCCTAAGGGAGAGGCCAGGTAGGCTGCAAATGGCAAGTCCGTTGGGGCTGGGCTGCCCGAGCCTGTTGGAGCTTACACTGAAGCACTATGAGCTCTGGGTGCTGGACATGGGGCTATGGGATTTAGTATTTGTCCTGATAGGTTTCAGTCTTGCTTTGGGGCAAATCTTTCATTGTCTTTTCACTTTTGGAATGAGAATGCTTATCCTTCGCTGTTGTACCTTGGGACTATGTAACTTGATATTATTGGGGGTCATAGAGTAGAATTTGTCCTGAGTCTTAGGGAAACTTTGAACTTGGGCTTTTGAACATTGATGGAATTATTAAAGAGTATAGTAATTCTCAGAGGCGGACTAAATGCCTTTTGCATCCCAAGGGGGATATTCTACTTTTTGGATAACATGATTGATTGATTGATTGAGACAGGGTCTGCCTAAACTCCCAGATGCCCTGGAACTTGACCAGACTGGTCTCAATCTCAGAGTCTACTTGCTTCTGCCTCCTGAGTGCTGGGATTAAAGATGTGCACCACCGTGCCTAGCTTGGGTAACAAAATTTAATACAGGATTTTAGTAATTTAATATAGGATTTAGTAATTTAATATAGGATTTTGTGTAATGCACAAAGACAGAAGTGAAATATCTTCTTGAAAGTTTGTTTTTGTAGTGAATTCAGTCATTCAAATAGTTTTTTCTCAAGACCCAAAAATGCCAGGGCATTACCAGCTGTGAGTTTATCCTGAAAGAGAGAGAGAAAGGTTTTATTTTAAAGTTTGACTTGTTAATAAAGTACTTTATAGCATATCTTCATTGATTCTTTACATTTATTTATTTATCATTTTGTGTGTGTGTGTGTGTGTGTGTGTGTGTGTGTGTGTGTGTGTGTGTAGGATAGAGGACAACTTTTGGAAGTCAGTTCTCTCCTTCCACCATTTGGTTCCAGTATTCAAACTCAGGTTGCCAGACTTGGCAGCACATGCTTTTATCTGCTGAGCCATCTCACTGGCCCTTCATCAGTTTTTAAAAAAAAATATTTTTATGTATATGAGTGTTATGTCTGCATTGTAAGGGCACCGGGGTCATGCAGTGCCAGCAAAGGTCAGAAGACAGTGTTGGATCCCCTGGAACTGGAGTTATAGATGGTAGTTAGCTGCCATGTGGGTGCTGGGATTCAAACCCGGTCCTTTGCAAGAGCAGCCAGTGCTCTTAACCACTGAGCCATCTGTCCAACCCCCACTTCATCAATTTTTTAAAAAAAGTTCCTCAGCTGGGCGTGGTGGCGCACGCCTTTAATCCCAGCACTCGGAGGCAGAGACAGGTGGATCTCTGTGAGTTCAAGGCCAGCCTGGTCTACATAGTGAGTTCCAGGACAGCTGGGGCTACAGGGAGACCCTGTCTAAAAAAGATCAAAAAAAAAAAAAAAAAAGTTCCTCAATGTGAGAAAAAAATATTAGTGAATCTCTTAGCAAACCTAATTTCGTCCATGTTCCCTTACCCCCACATGAAACCTAAATCTGAAACTTGATTACAGGACAGGAAGGAACTTTTTGTTTGCTTTTTAAAATTTTTTATTAATTTTATTTTTATTTTATGTGTATGAGTGTATTCCCTGTGTTTATGTAAGTGCACCCATCTCATTCAGTGCCCTTGGAGGTCAGAAGAGGGCATCAGATCCCCTGACTGGAGTTAGGATGGTTGTTAGCTGCCATGTGACTGCTGGGAATTGAACCCGGGTCAACTGAACCCAAGCAGTCAGTGCTCTTAACTGCTGAGCCAACTCTTCAGCCCCTGCTTGTTTGTTCTAGTTAAAATTTTTATTATTTTTATGTGTATGAGTGTTTTGCCTGCATGTAAGTGCACCACATGCATGCAGTGCCTGTGCAGGTCAAAAGAGGGTGTTGGATCCCTTGGAACTGGGGTTAGGGATAGTTGTTAGCCAGTTTGCGAATGCTGAGAACTGAACCAGTCTTCTTAACCATTAAGCCATCCCTCCAGCCCTTCGGTTGTTTTTTGTTTCAGTGGGTCCCCCCTCCCGCCCCAGACGGTCTCATTATGTAGTCCTGATTGGCCTAGAGCAGCCTGCCCTCAGACTCATAGAGATTCTGCTTGCTTCTGCCTCCTGAGTGCTGGGATTAAAGGCATGAGCACCACACTCTGAGGAAGGAATTTATAATAGGGACACCCTCTAGGGAAGTGCCTCTCTTTGGAAATCTTTAATGTGCTCTCCTAGTAGTTCTTTGTGTGTGTGTGTGTGTGTGTGTGTGTGTGTGTCTTCATGCACATATGTGTTTGTGTATATGCAGATTCACTTGTGGGTGCCCGTGAAGACAGAGGACAATCTCAGGTGTTATTCCTCAGATGCTGTCCACTTTGTGTTTTTGAGATATGTTCTCTCCTAGGCCTGGGGCTGGCCAAGCTTGACTTATTATGATGCATATCTTTATGGTTTTCTAGCTTGGATTTATAAATTTAGTTATAGAAGTCTCATTTAAAATTTTTAATTTTTTTTTTCAGTCTAGCTCTTTCAGAAGATAGTCATTGTAGGATGTGAAGTACAGCAGCCCCTCTGTTCTTTGTTGTCATGTGGCTAGGTGTGAGAACAGGAACACTCAGGGAGAACTCTATGAAGTTCAAGGCATGTACCTTTGTTTCTTCATCAAATTCTCCCATGGACTCGATCAATTTCCCAGGTTCCTGTTCACCTAGTGGAAATGGGTAATCAGATCCCAGAATGACTTTATCCTAAAAGGAGGAAAAAACATTTTTAAGATGTGTAGAACTCCAAAGAGCCTCCTATACACTTTATTTACTCATTATATATACTAGACTAGTAGAACAACAAATTTCTTCTTGACTAGAAACAGAATTGGTTTAAAAATTTGAAGATTTAAAGGTTCAGTTTTATTTTGCTATATTTTTCCCCAGCAGGTGTCACTACTAGGTCTTATAAAATTGCAAATCAACTTCTGGCCTTGCTTCTGCTTTTTTCTATTGATACTGTTTTGTTTTGGCTCTACAACCTTTGGTGTCATTCTTCAGGTACTGTCCACTTTATTGTTTGAGCCAGGCTCTCTCATTGAGACTGAATTTTCTGAATAGCCTAAGCTGGCTGACCAGCGAGACCCAGGGCTCTATCTGTCTACACCTCCCTTTCACTTGGATTACAGGTATGCACCACCATACCTGGCTTAAAATTTTTTGATTTATTTATTTTTACTTTATGTGTATGAGTGTTATGCCTGCATGTATGTAAGTGCCTTCATGTCATGCAATGCCCATAGAAGTCAGAGGAGGGCATTGGATCCCCTAGAACTGGAGTTATGGATGATTGTTAGCTGCCATGTAGGTATTGGGATTCGAACCTGGGTCCTCTGCAAGAGCAGCCAGAGCTCTTAACTACTGAGCCATCTCCCTAGCCCCCACACCTGCCTTTTTTTGTGTGTTCTGGGGCCTGGATTCAGGTCCTTGGGCTTATATGGCAAGCACTTTACCAACTGAGCTATCTTCCCAGGCCTTTTTTTGTTTTCCATGGGTTTTGTTCGTTTTCACTATGTAACCATGGCTAGCCTCAAGCTTACTATGTAGACGAAGCTGGCTTCAAAATCACAGAGTTCTGCCTGGCTCAGCCTCCTGAGAGTTGGTATTAAAGGCATGTACCACCACCCTCAGTCCATTTTCTTTTCTTAATAACAAATGCAGAATACTGAACTATAAGAAATAGGCATGTATTTGGTAAAAATATACCAATACATTCAGAGAAAATTAAGGGTTCTGCCTTCCTTATAGTGACACACCAAAATTGATCCTGCAATGTTTGAAAACAGAGCTGGAAAGAAAAGTTTTGGCTTGAGTGGTAGGGTAACCCCTCATCCCTTTGTAAATAACTCATTTGTAAATTTCCTTCAAGTTTTCCCCAAACAGGTATGGCATTTTTTTTAAGATTTATGTATTTTTATTTGATATGTGTGAATGTCTGCTACATGTATGTATGTACACCATGTGTGTGCTTGGTGACTACAGAGGACAGATTAGAGTATCGGATCTCCTGGAACTGGAGTTACAGGTGGTTGTGAGATGCCATGTGGGTGTTGGGAACCAAAACTGTATCCCTTACAAGAGCAGCCAGTGTTCTTAACCCCTGAGCCATCTCTGTAGCCAGGAATGTGACATCTTATTTTCGGCTAGAGCTCTAAATGAGTCATGGTTTATTCTAGTTACATTGGACTTTTTATAGTTTGCTGACTTTAATGGATTGATTCCTCTGGTTTGAATGCTCTATTGAGCATGAACTCAAAATTTTTTTTTTAGAATTATTTTTATTTTTATTTATGTGTGTGTGTCTGTGTGAGTATATGTGGTGTGTGTAGGGGTACTGGCAAAGACCAGAAGAAGGCATTGAATCCCATAGAGCTGGAGTTGCAGGTAGTTGTGAGCTGCTTGATGTGGGTGCTAGAAACCACATTCAGGTCCTCTAGAAGAGCAGCAAGTGCTCTTAACCATTGAGCCATCTCTCTAGCCCTGTTAAACTCCAATTTTTATGAATTCATAAATGTGGTATATAATTTTTAATTTTACAGAATTTCAAAGCAATAGAAATGTTGCAAGAAATTCAAGGATCTGCTATATAATCTTCATTCAAATTAAATAATGGTTTACATTTTGCCATCTTGCTTATATACACACATCTCTGTGTGTGTGTGTGTGTGTATATATATATATATATATATATATATCTAAAATCATAGTCAGAGACATCATGAGCTTTTACTCTAAATAAATTAGTGTTTATTTCCTAAAAACACATTTCTTTTTCTTCTTTTAAAATTACATTTACTTATTGTATATGTGGAGGGGGGAGTGGTATATGGATGGCAGAGGACAAATTGTGGGAGTCTGTTATCACCTTCCACTGTGTGGGTTCCAGTGATCAAATTCAGGTACTTGGCAGCAAGTACCTTTACCTGCTTACTCGTCTTGATGGTCTTGTTTTTTTTTTGAGACAGGGTCTCATCAGGTAACCCTGCTGTGTAGACCAGGGCTGGCCTTGAACTCACAGAGATCTTCCTGCCTTTGCCTTTGGAATGCTTGGATTATAGGTATGTGCCACCAGGCCTGGAATTTTAATATTGGTACAGTGGTTTTTATTTTATCTTTTTGGGACAGAATCTCTCTGTAGCCCCAGCTGGCCTGGAACTTGCTATGCAGACCAGACTGACTTCTATCTCACAGAGATTCTCCTGCCTCTGCCTCCTGAGTGCTGGGATTAAAGTAATGTACCACCACACCCCTGCTCAAACTTTTTAACTGTAACTTTGTACTTGTTGACCAGCCTCTTCTGCTCACCTCTGCCGGCCTTTGCTAGCTGTGGTTCTGTCCTCTACTTCTACAAAGCTGACTTTTGCAGATTCTGCAAGGATCGTGTTTGATCATACAGCATTTCTCTTTCAGAGCCTGCTTCATTAACATAATGTTCTAAAGGTCTGCCCATTTATTTATTGTGTGTATGTGTGTGTGTGGTTTGCATATATATGGGCAGGTGGGGGGATGTGTATGCCTGTGCACACATGTGGAAGCCAGAGGATGCCTGGTGTCCTGCTCTACTTTATTCCTTTGAGATGGAATGTCACTAAGCCTAGAGCTAGGCTGGTGGACAGCAAGCCCTGGGGATCTTCATGTCTTTGTTCCATACAGTGCTGGGGTAAAGCCATGACCAGCTTTTTTACATGGGTTATTGGGATTTGAACTCAGGCCCTCATGTTGCATAGTAAGTGTACTTACCCACTGAGCCATATCCCCTGCTATCCATGTTATATACTCCAAATGAAAGATACCTTAACACAAAAAAGGCTTCATTGCATTGAAAATAGAAAGTTTTTTTTTTCTTTAAGATCTGAAACAAAACAGAGATGTGCACTTCCACCACTTATAATCAACATAGTACCAGAAGTTCTATCCATGGCAGTTAGGCAAGAGAAAAAATAAAGGGAAATTCATTTTGGAAAAGAGGAAGTAGAATGCTCCCTGTTTGAAGATGATAGAATTACATGTATAGTAAGCTCTACAGATTGCATCTATAGCTCTTCAGGATTAAAGAATTCAGTGAAGTTTCAGGATACAAAAGCAGTGTGAAGGACTCAGCACCATTTCTACATGAAAAAGAAATCAGGAAAGGAATCCCACTTACAATAGTTAGAAAAAAATACTAAAATACCTAGGAATAAATTAATCAAGGAGGTAAAGGAGCTCTACAGTGAAAACTATATTGATGAAAGAAATCAAAGACACAAATAAATGGAAAGATATCCTGAGTTAATAGATAGAAGAGATAGAAGAATTAATATTGTTAAAATGGCCACACTACCCAAAGCAATCAATGGATTCAACATAACCTCTATCAGAATGCCAATGACATTTTTTATGGATATAGAAAAGCAAATCATAATTTGTATGGTGTCATAAGAGATCTTGAATAGTCATAGTAGTCTTGAACCAAAATAAAGCAGGAGTGATCACACTGTCTGATTTTTAAAATCCTACTACAAAGCTACAGTCACCAAAATTGCATGATACTGGCCTTGTAAGTATACAGGCAAATAGAAGACTCCAAAGTCTAGAAGTAAACTCATACATCGACAGTCATTGATTTTTGAACAAAGGTAGCCAATGTGCCCATACTGGAGGATAGTCTCTTGAGTACTAATTTGAGAAGTTGGTTGAGACTCAGAAAATTCAAAAGGGAGACTTAAGACTCCATAAATAAACAACTCACAAGTCTTAGAAAGTCCCTGAAATTTAGCAGATTCACAGGGTTCTTTCCTCCCTAAGATTATATAAACCACAAGGACTGCTGTATATGGATGGAACAGGAAATCATTATGTTAACTGAAACAAGCCAATGACAGAATAGTAAGTACCATACAGTTTCACTAATAGGTTGTATATAAAATAGTTGAGCTCACAGAAGTTCACAGTAGAATGTTGGTTACCAGAGACAATAAGATTAGGAGAGAGAAAAAGAAGTCAATTAATGGGATAAGAGTAAGAAGCTCTGATGTATACCAAGTGGATTGGTGCATGCCTGTGATACCTGCCTTGAGAGGCTGAGGCAGGAGGATCATGAGTTCAAGGTCAGCCTGGATTATATAGTGAGTTCTAGCCAGCCTGGACTACAGCATGATGTCCTGGCTCTGAAAAACCAACCAAACAAACAAAAGCCCCAGAAGATCTGGTGTGCTATTACATAGTGGGATGACTATACAGAATACTAATGTACTGCATATTTCAAAAAGATGGAAGAAATGATTTAAGTGTTTTAATTTTATGTTTATGAGTGTTTTGCCTACATATATGTAAGTGCACCTGTGTCGTGCAGTTCCCGAGGAGGCCAGAAGAGGGCTTTGGATCCCCTGGAACTGGACTTACAGATGGTTGTTGGCCATAATGTGCATGCTGGGAACAAAACCTAGGTTCTCTGCAATAGCAGTGAGTGCTCTTAACTGCTGAGCCATCTCTTCAGTCCCAGTGAAATGATTTTAATGTTTCACCATCAAGAACAGATGTTTGACTTGAATACTCTACCATTTACACATACATCAAAGCAATACACGTTACCTTATAAGGCTACAGTTATTATATTGTTAGGTTTCTGTTCAAAATAAGTTTAAACTTAAAAAATACTTTGATTGTCACCACCATAGTAGTGTTTGCATCTACTTTACAATATTAAGTAGGTACTCTGATTGGATTTGTATGACATTTTTGCCATTATTAATTGGAAATTTTTTGACTTTGTTAGTCACTTTTCATTGCTGTGACTAAATAGCTGAAGAAAACTGTCTAAAAGGGGAAGAGATTTATATAGAGTTTAGATGTTTCAGTCCCTGGATGACTGACTCCATTGCTTTTATGCTGAGTGAGAGCAGAGCTTCTCGCTTCAAGGTGGCCAGCAGAGGGAGAGGGAGAGGGGGAGGGGAAGGGGCAGAGGAGGTAGAGTCAGGAAGCCAGGGACAAGATAAACCCTCCCCCCCCACACACCTACTTCCTTTAACCAGGCCCCACCTCCTAATATCTCATCCAATAAAAACTCATCTGTAGATGGATCCATTGAAGAAGCTAGAACCCTCACAACTGAAAATTGAATCCCTATCTCAGTGCCACCAGCTTGGACTAAACCTTCAACACCGGAGCTTTTTTTGAGGGGGACACTTAATGTCCAAACTATAAAAACATTAATTGAATAATTTTACAACTCCTGAAGTCTGATGTATAATTATTTGACAGTGCATGAATCCAAACTTACTTTTCCTTTTGGTGGATGGGACCACTTTTTATTCACTTTCTTGAGCCAGAAACCTGAGAGTCACATTGAACTCTTCCTGTTTCCTCATCTGTACTCTCTTGAGCACTATGTCCTTTGGATTTTATCCTCGGACAGTTCTTGTTTCCATCACCTTCTCTGTACTGCTCTAATTCTTCTTTTAACTCAGACTCTTACCTTCTCATACCTTAGCCAGGGTCAGCGATCCTTAATGATAATAGCAGTATGTAACATTAATTACTATGTGCAGGGCACTGTACTAAGCCCATTACTTAAATTTTTTAAAAAAGCCCTATATTTTATGTATATGAGTGCTATGCTTGCAAGTATGTAAGTGTACTCATGCAATGCCCACGGAGGACAGAAGAGGGCATCGGATACCCTGGAACTGGTGCTGTGGGCAGTTGTTAGCTGCCATATGGATTCTGGGATTCAAACCCAGGTCTTTAAGAGCAGCCAGTGCTCTTAACCACTGAGCCATCTCTCTACCCCCTAAGTCCTTTGTTTTTAAAATCATTTAATTTTCATCACCTTCCCATGAAATAGGTCCTATTATTGTTATCATTCAAAATATGACACAGTTTGGGTTTTGTCTCCATTGCTTTCACACAGCTAAAACTGGGGCAAAAACTGTTTTCAGCTCTGAGCACATTTATTGAATTAGGATAGAATTAAACTGGGCCCCAGCTATTATTTTTTAACTGCTCTCCTTGATTACATGCATACACTTTATTCAGTAGTATACAATAGAGAGAGTGGTCATTTAAAAATATGAATTTGAAGGCTAGGAGGATGGCTCAATGAGTGAGTGTTTGCTGTACAAGCATGAGGAACTGGGTTTGAATAACCACCACCCACCTCAAAACTTGGGCATGATCACACATGTGTCTGTAACCCCAGCACTGGGAAGGTCAGAGACAGGAGGATGGCTGGGGCCTTGCTAGCTGCCATATTAACTCCAGGTTCAGTGAGAGACCCTCTCCCAAAGGAATAAGTCAGAGAGTGATAGAGCAGGACCCCCCCCACACACACAAAGTTTAGAGGTCCGTGAGAGACTAACAAATCTATTTCTAGATTTCTATATTCATTTGTATATGAAACCAAGCAAATACACCTGCTGTAGAAACCCTAAAGACAAAGTTATGTCTCCTCACATCTGTGCCAACAGCTGATCTTGTTTTGAACTGTCTGATTGGTATTCACTAGGGGTTCATCTCTACCTCCTCTCTCTAAAGCTGTTTACAATTCCAAAATACAACATAATTTTAAAGTCCCATGCTTATACTACACTCGTCAGCTACGTTAACATGCAGATGAAATCCAGGCATTAATTTTCTAATTAGGAATTCTCCCCTTCCCAGCATGATGGCATTCTCAGATATAAATGTTTTAAGAAATGATCTGTCCCATTTTAATATGGAGAAAGCAAATGAGTCTAAAGCAGAAATGAAAACCAGTCTTCTGTAATTCATCCTTCCCGATTAAAGCACTTCCCTATTTCCTTCCTAAATTGTTTTTGTATATGTGTGTTCATTTACATGCTTGTGCATGTGTACATGTTCATGTGTGTGTGAGTGAAGATGTGTGTTGGAGGCTTGAAGACAACCTCAGGTATCAGTCTTCACTTTCTACCTTGTTTGAGGCAAGGTCTCTGTTTTTCTAATGTGTATTCCAGACTAGCTGGCCCTTGAGCTTCTGGGGATTCTTTCCTCCACTTCCTGGCTCCCTGTAATCCTGGGATTACAGATGCTCATGTCCAGCTTTTACATGGGTTCTGGGGATTCAATTCAAGCCCTCAGGCTTTCTTGGCAAGCATTTTAATCACCAAACCATCTTATCTCCTCAGTCCCTGTATAGATTTTTGCTGCCACCACAGAACATCAAACTCATGGTTTAGAGATGTTTAATTATTGCTAGTATTGTTCCCAACTCCTTTCAATAGGAAGTTATGTATCTCTTTTGTGAATTTTCTTACCCATTATCTATTGGCACACCTTTTATTGGTGACTTCTGGTAGCCTTTTGAGCATTTCTACCTTGGTAGTAATTTTATGTTTATTAGTCTTGAACATGTTCTAAGACCAGACTTTCATCCCTAAGTAGATTCACTCTTTAAAAAAAATCCAGTTAACAACAAACATCTATCCAATTGTTCCTATAAGCTACCTGCCAGGAATGTTTCTTTGAATTGGAAAGCCTTTTGAATTGGGAGCCTTAAATTAGAAGAGGCTTTGAGAAAGCCTCTTGAGATGGTTGGAATATGACTTTTACACATACTTATAATTGAGAATTGCTTTAGCAAATGTGTGTATGAGTTGAAGGAATCATTGCTTAAATGGGGGGCTGGAGAGGTAACTCAGCAGTTAAGAGCATATACTGCTCTTCAGATGATGGGAGTTCAGTTCCCAGCTCACAATGGCCTGTAACTCTAGTTCCAGAGGATCTGACACCCTCTTCTGGTCTCTTCAGGCACTGCTTTCATGTGCACATTCCCCAACCCCTCCACATACACAATTTAAAAAATCTTTTAAAAATGCTTGAATATTCCGGACATGGTGGTGCACGCCTTTAATCCCAGCACTCGGGAGGCAGAGGCA
>NW_008337291.1:656888-683562 GCF_000622305.1 Nannospalax galili
TTGAGGTAGGGTCTCATTATGTAGCCCTGGCTAACTTAGAACTTGCTATGTAGACCAGGCTGTCCTCAAACTCACAGAGAACTGCCTGCCCTGCTCCCTAGTGCTCTGATTAAAGGCATGCACCACCATGCCTGTCTAATTTGGAGTTCTTGTTTTGAGGCAAAGGATGTAGTAGCAGGGAAGAAGATAGCAGGAAGAGACTCAGGATTTCTGTGGTCCTGTAGGACGAAGACCACACACTTCATCTTTTGATACTTCTTTACTTGGCATACGCTTATTTAATACTTGAACTAAAACTGCTTCTTAAAATGGCTTTTTCTGTCACCTATCATGATGGTTAATATTGATGGTCAATCTGAAATCATCTGGAATCATCTGGGAAGTAAACCTCTGGGCATATCTGTAAGGGACTTTCTAGAATAGATTAATTGAGGTGAGAAGAGCAACACCATTTCATGAGTTGGGATTCTGGTCTGAATAAAAAGGGACATCGAGCTGAGCACCAGCATTCCTCTCTCTGTTTCCTGACTGTGAAGGCAGTGTAACCAGCTGTCTCATGTTGCTGTCATCATGCCTTTCCTGCCATGATGGACTGTGCCCTCAAACTGTGAGCAAAATAAACTCTTTCTTCCTTAAGTTGCTTTTGCCAGGTATTTTGTCAGAGTGGTGAGAAAAATAATGAATTCGTCTATTATAACTACAAATTGCCTGTGTGTCAAATGAATCACATGAGGAACCCTTGGCTGAGGAAGTACAAGTGTGGCCTCGAATGGTTACTCACATCTCTATTGACCCAAGCTCCCTGGAATACCCAGGGCTCTCATGACCTGTCAGGTTCCTGTCACATCTGCTTCTGGCCACCCCCAACCAAACTTTTAAGATTCCATTCCTTATGATCCACCATAAGTGTAAACCAGTCTTTAAAGATATATGTCCAAATGAGCTAATGTAACATTTCAAATCTACTGTATTTTAGTAATGCCTCTGTAAAGATTCCATTAGAACCAGGTATGGTGGCACATACCTGTAAACTGCAGCACTCTGGAGGTAAGACAGGAAGGTCATGAATTCAAAGCCATCCTGGGCTACATAGAGACCCCGTGTGTGTGTGTGTGTATACGTACAAATGTATGTACGTACATACTATGGGTGTGTAGGTCAGAAGACAACTTTGATGTCAGTCCTCAGGCACCCTTCACCCTTTGAAACAAGATCTCTGATTGACCTAGACCTCTACCATGTAGGCCAGGCTAGTTGGTCTGTGAGCTTCCAGGGATCTGCCCCTTATCTTGCTATCACTGAGATTACAAGCATATGTTGCCACACCTGACTTTTTATGAGAGTTCTAGGGATCCAACCTCAGGCCCTCACACTGGCAAGGCAAGTGCTTTACTGACTGCGCCATCTCCACAGCTGGAGACCATTTAAAAATAAGTAAGTGCATAAATATTCTATTAAACTTAAAAGAATAATTTTAATGGTAGGCATTATAGATACTATTGCTACATCTTCTGGGATTCCAAAATATTACCTTTTTGAGGGGATTGTTTGCTTTTTTGAGACAAGGTCTCACTATATAACCCTGGCAGACCTGAAACTCACTATGTAGACCAGGCTGACCTCAAACCCACAGAGATATACCTACCTCTGCCTCCCGAGTGCTGTGATTAAAGGCGTGCACCACCACCAAGCCCAGCTCCAACATGTTACTTTCTAGACAGATATAGGCTTTATTAGGCAATTACATGGTGGGCACTGATGGAGTCTCAGTTCCAACACTGCACTCTAACACATGCATCCCTTTCCAAATGTAGTAGTAGTAGTAGCAGCAGCAGCAGCAGCAGCATACATCTCCTTATGAAGTCCTCTCCTACTGAGCTGATAATAATAGAGATTAATATTCCTGGCAGGGAAAAGAAACAAACTCCTCACTTGCTGGAATGCATTAACCTGGTCACATTTTCAGGGAATGTCATTTAACAATGAAAGATGTATTATCTAAATAAGCTCTGACAGTGGATGAGAGTTTCATTTTTCTACTGGAAAAGGAACAATTAACTGTCTTTCATTAGCTCCTCAGTAGTAGTGTTTGTAGGAAATATTACTCTCATAATGTTGCTTATAATAAAAAAGTATACTGGGGATTCATGTTGTTGTAGATAAAGAATGTAGCTGAAGTCTAGCAATACAAATTAAGATTAGCTTTCTATTCCCAAGATCATTACACAGCTCAAACAAACATGAACACCTACTGTTTTAAAGCACAGGAGTAAATGCTGTAAATCTGATATTTGTGTAGCCCTTTGACATGGTATTATATTAATTCTCCACATCAGCTCTGCCCAATTATCATCCTCTGTACACTCTAGATACTGAATGGGCTAGGTGACTGAATAGTAAAGGTCACTGTGACAGTTGGCTTTAGTTGTCAACTTGACACAATCTAGAATCACCTGGGAAGAGTATCAGTGACAGATCGTTTATATTTTGGGTTGGCCAGTGTGCATTGTCTTAACTGGTGTGGGAAGACTCATCCTGCTGTGGGCAGAACCATTCCCTTGGTAGGTGTTCCCAAACTATATGAATGGAGAAATCTAGCCGAGCACAAGCAAGTAAGAAGTGAACATGTATGGATTCATTTCTCTCCTGCTCTTAGCTGTGGATGTGGTGAACCTAGCTGTTTGAAGTTCCTGCCTTGACTTTCTCATAATGAGGAATTGTAACCTGGAATTATAAGTTGAAACCCTTTCTCCCCTAGTTGATTCTTTTGTCAAATTATTTTATCACAGCAACAGAAGTGAAACTAGAACAGTCAGCTAGCTAACAAGTGGTAGAACCACTTATACTCTCACTGCCCACAGCTTCTAGAAATGATGGTACAAGTCTCTCAGGAGGCTTACAGACATCAAAGTAGGTTTCCCTCTATTTCACATTGCACTGCATATGAAGACATTATTTCTCCATGATACTTGGAAGTGTAAGCGTTAAATTTAAGCCAGGCATGGTGGCCCATGCCTTTAATCCAAGCACTTGGGAGGCAGAGGCAGGTGGAACTCTGTGAGTTCAAGGCCAGCCTGGTCTACCCTACTTAGTGAGACATAACCAAAACAAATAAGCTGCCATCTTCCCCTTCCAGGACTGGTCCCAGAATGTGCTGCTCCTGCTCCGGACCAGCCTGGAAAGCTATCCAGAACCCCAACCACTTGTTCTCCATTTGACTTCTCCAGGACTAGGCCTGGAAAACAATGTTCCCACTCTGAATCACCCTGGTGAGCTACCTAGAACCAGTCCACTTCACAGCCATCTCCACACTCACAGTCCTAACTGTGATTGTTCACCTCCCACACCAGACCAGCATGGAATCACCCCTATTCCACAAATAAAAAATTGAAAGTGAGAACCTTAAGCACAGACCAGCTAACTATTCATAACTGATCAGAAATCAAGCTATGACAGCAATAAAAACAGAACCAAACTTTCACTCAACCTAGGCAGGTTAGAATTTCATATGTGACACACAACCAACAGAAGAAGTCCATATACCCAAGTTACATCACAAAACCACAAATAATATGAAAAACCAATATAGTGTGTTCCCACCAAATCCCACCAGTCCTATAGAAGTTTTCTACAATGAGAACTACCCAGAGGAATGCCAGGACAGTGAACTGAAAAGAACAAAAATAAACATGATCCAAGAATTCAAGGACTTTAAAGAATACACAAACACGTCAAGAAACTCAGAGGGGATAGGAATAAACTGACTGAAGGTCATGAAAATACAAATATATGGCTGAATGAAATGACAAAGACAATTCAGGATTTGAAAAGTGAATTAATGAAAGAGATAGAAATATGAAGAAAACTCAAGTTGAGATGAAGATGGAACTGAAAAACTCAATAAGCCAATTAGAAAGGACAGGGGAAGCCCTTACCAGCAGAATGAACCAAATGGAACACAGAATATCAAGACTTGGAGATAAAATAGGAGAATTGTGCTGCTCAAGCAAATATGAAAAAACAACAAAACCCCACAGGAATGGAATATGCAGGAACTGTGGGACACAATGAAAAGACCAAATTTACAAATTATAGGCATAGAGAAAGGAGAATTATTTCAGGCCAATGGCATTGACTAGCTCTTCAACAGAATTATACAGGAAAACATCACTAAATTAAGGAAAGACATATCCACACAAGAAGCACACGGAACATCAAATAGAACCAAAAAAGAAACTCCCCATGTTTTATCATAGTGAAAAACACTAAATATGAAGTTCAAAGAAAGGGCACTGAAAGCTGCAAGAGAAAAACAAGTTACATATAAAGAAAAGTCTATCAGAATAACAGCCGACTATTCAATGCAAACTTTAAAAGTCAGAAGAACCTGGAGCAAGGTATTCTAAGTCCTAAATGACCACAGATACCAACCCAGAGTACTTTACCCAGCACTTACCCAGCAAAGCTGTCTATCATGTTTGAAGGAGAAAGAAAAATCTTCCATGATATACATAGGCTGAAAGAATTTCTGTTAACCAAATCAGCCCTGCAGAGAATATTGGAACCATTATGACAGATTGAAGAAAGAAGTAACCATACCCAAGAGGCTACAGAAAGCAAACAAATGAAGTTATATAATTACAGAAGACTTAAGAACACAAACAAAATAAAATGACAGTAACAACGCACATCTTTCAATAACTGAACATCAGTGGCTCAACTCCCCAATCAAAAGACACAGTATAGTTGAATGAATTAATAAACAAAACATATCTTTTTTGCTTACCAGAAACTCAACTTCAATGACAGGCACCCTGTTAGATTTTGAAAGGATGGAAAATATATTCCAAGCAAATGGGACTAAGAAACATGCAGGAATTGTTATCCTAATATCTGACAAAATAGACTTCAAACTAAAATTAATCAGAAGAGATAAGGAAGGTCACTTCATTCTGATCAAGAAAACAATCAACCAAGAAGACATTACAATCATAAACATATATACACTAAATTCTGCTGCTCCCAATTTCATTAAAAGAGTGCTACTAGACTTCAAGACAGATATTAACCCCAACTCAGTAATAGTGGATAACTTCAATATCCCACTTTCTTTAATAGGTCATCCGGACAAAGAATAAACAGAGAAACATCTGAATTAAATGCTATATCAGATGGATTTAATAGACATCTACAGACTATTCCGCCCAAACACCAAAGAATACACACTTTACTAAGCAGCCCATGGAAGTTTCTCTAAAATAGACCACATACTGGGGCACAAACAAACCTCACCAAATTAAAAAAAAAAAGAGAAATAATTCCATGTATTGAATCAGACTACAATGCAATAAAGCTTAAAATCAACAGCAAAAGAAGCTTTAGTAACTACATGAACTCATGGAGATTAAACAACACACTACAGATACTGAATACAATCGATGAATGATGAATGGGTCCAAGAAGAAATCAAGAAAAATATATTCCTGGAACTAAATGAAAATGAAAATGCAACACAACAAGACCTCTGGGACACATTATTGGGGTTGGAAAGATGGCTCAGTGGTTAAGAATACTGATTGTTCTTGCAGAAGACCTGGGTTTGAATCCCAGTACCTACATGGCAGCTAACACATGTCTGTAGCTCCAGTTCCAGGGGATCTGACAGTCTCTTCTGACCTCCATGGGCATTGCACGACATGGGTGCACTTACCTACATGCAGGCAATACACGCATACACATAAAATAAAAATAATAAATAAAATATTAAAAAAGAAACCTCTGGGACACATTAAAAGCAAAGAGAAGTTTATAGCTCTAAGTGCCTACATTAAAAAATCAGAAAGAGGCAGCCTTGTAGTCCCTCATGATGTCCGTAGCAACTTGGGCAAGACTCATTGGTGACTGAGCTGTGAACCTGGTGGGTGAGTGCTGAGCCATGCCCCCAACCCTCAGACTCTGCACCCTGGAGATGGTGAAGTGTTTCCTGGGCCAGAATGTGATTGAAAGTTCCTGGAAATGAAATCCACCAGGAAGTTTGGGTCTCCTCTAGTTTATTTGGCATCTCTAGGGCTGTCAAGAAATTTTGTCTTGCCCAGTTGAAAAGCAAGACAGTGAAGGCTTTGAGTACATGGTGGCCAAGCTACAATGAGGCCCCTTCCACACCGTTTGTTGAGACAGCCAAAGAGAGCCCAAGAAGAAAGCAAAGGAAATGGCACTGCTAGCTTCAGAGAAGGCCAAGGACCTTGGCAACAAGGCCACCACCAAGCAGCAACAGTTCGTGTAGCCCACTAGCCAGTGCAGCTCAGCTCCTCTCCCTCTCCCCATTGTACTTTACTATTAAAAATAAACTTCCAACCCTCTCTGGTGTCTGGGTAGTGGGTTGGGGCAGCTCAGCATCTGAAGTATACCAAACTCAGTGTCCACTCTGAACCTGGCCTGCTTGTTCCCCATTGGGCAGCTGTGACAGGTGCAGAGAAGTGCAGTGACTTGCCCAAGGTCACAGTGTGTAGAAGTGATAATAAATGGTAGATTATAAGCTCCACGAGGGAAGGGCTTCTTGTTTTATTCTCTGATGTGTCCCAGGTACCTGGAACAATATTTAACATATAACAGGCACTCAATAAACACTTGATTTTATTGTTCCCCTGCCCCCAAATCAGAAAGATCTGGGTGTGGTAGCATATGCCTTTAATCCCAGCATTTGGCAGAAGCAAGTGGCTCTCTATAAATTTGAGACCAGCCTGGTGTACATAGGGTTCCAGGCCAGCCAGCACTACACAGGGATACCTTGTCACAACAACAACAACAACATCAGAAGGAAGACAAATGACAAAGGAATGACTGATACAACTCAAAAATCTGGAAAAATGAGAACAACAAAACCCAAACTCAGTAGATGAGAAGAGTTAATAAAAATCAGAGCAAAAATCAATGAAATATAAAATAATAAAATGAATTAATAAATCTAAGAGCTGGTTCAATGAAAGGATAAACAAGATAGACAGACCCTTAGCCCAGCTAACATAAAGAAAAAACAAACCCAAATCAACAAAGTCAGAGATGTAAAGAGAAATATTACAACAGACATCAATGTAATCCAGAACATTATAAGGAAATACTTTAAAAACTTATACTCTGCTGGGTGTGGTGGTGCATGCCTTTAATTCTAGCACTTGGGAAACAGAGGCAGGTGAGATCAAGCCAGCCTGGTCTGCATAGTGAGTTTCAAGCCAGCTGGAGTACAAAGAGACCCTGTCTCAAAAAACAAGCAGCAGCTACATCAACAACTTAAAAAAAACCCAAAAATTAAAAACCTATACTCTATTAAATGAGAAGATTTAAAGAAGTGGTGGATGAATTTCTAGATTCAATGGAACCACCAAAGTTAAACCAAGAAGAGATCAACAACTTAAGCAGACTCACAACAAATAAGATCAAAACAGTAATATAAAGCCTCATTCGGGGGGAGAGATGACTCAGTGGTTAAGAGCACTGACTGCTTTTGCAGGGGACTGGGTTTGATTCCCAGCACACACATGGTAGCTAACAACCATCCTTAACTACAGCTCCAGAGGAATATGATGCCCTCTTCTGATCTCCATGGCATTGCATGACACAGGTGAACTCACATACATGCAGGCAATACACTCATACACATAAAATAAAAATAATAAAGCTGGATGGGGTGGTGCATGCCTTTAATCTCAGCACTTGAGAGGTAGAGGCAAATGGATTTCTGTGAGTTTGAGGCCAGCCTGGTCTACATAGCAAGTTCCAGGCCAGCTGGGGCTACAGAGAGAGCCTGTCTCAAAAAGACTAAAAGTAAATATATAAAACATTAAAAATTAATATGCTGTGTATGAAATACACAAAAATTCATTAAAAAAGCTTCCTGACTCAAAAAAGCCCAGCTCCACATTGATTCACAGCAAAATTTTACCAGATCTTCAAAGAATTACAACCAATACTACTTAAATTATTCAAAAAGATAGAGACAGAGGGAGAATGCAACCAAGTAAATACACAACAAAAAAGAAAACTACAGGCCAATATCCTTAATGAACATAGATGCAAAAATTATTAATACAATACTTGCAAACCACATACAGGTGGATGTCATGTTGGGTTTACTCCAGAGATGCAGGAAAAGTTCAATATATATAGGTCAATAAATGTATTAAATCATACAAATGGACTTACAGACAAAAATCACGTGATTGTCTCAATAGATGCAGAAAATAGATGCATGTTGACAAAATCCAACATGCCTTCATGATAAAAGTTCTAGAGAGAATTGGAGTGGAGAGAATATACCTCAACATAATTAAGGCTATATACAACAAACCCAGAGCCAACATCATTCTAAGTGGAGAAAAACTGAAAGCATTCCTATTAAAATCAGGAATGCGACAAGGCTGTCCACTAAGCCCACTCCCTTTCAATATAGTTCTTGAAACCCTAGCTAGAGCAATAAGACCAGGAAGGAAATTAAAGGAGTATTAATTGTAAAAGAAGTCAAATTATCCCTATTTGTAGATACAATATTATACATAAGAGATCCCAAAAATTCTACCAGAAAACTTCTAGAAATGATCACCAATTTCAGCAGTGTCAGGACACAAAACCAATTTACAAAAATCAGCAGCCTTTTTATATACCAATAACAAGCTGTTGGAGAAAGAGATCATGGAAATACTCCCATTGACAATGGCCTTAGAAATTTAAGTATCTAGGAATAAACCTAACCAAAGATGTTAAAGATTTCTACAATGAAAATTTTAAATGTTTGGAGAACGAGATTGAGGGAGACGCAAGGAAGTGAAAAGACCCCCCATGCTCATGGATTTTGGTAGAATTAATATTGTGAAAGTGACCATCCTACTAAAAACAATTTACAGATTCAATTTTTCCCAATCAAAAATTTTCACAGATTTTGATATTTTTTGACATTTTCTCACAGATATAGGAAAAAAAATCCTGAAATTCATGTGGAACCACAAAAGACCCAGAATAGCCAAAGTAATCCTGAGCAAAAAGAGCAAAGCTGGAGGGATTACCATACCAAATTCCAAACTATATTACAGAGCTCTAGTAATAAAAACAGAATGGCACTGACACAAAAACAGACATGTAGATCAATGGAACAAAATAGAAGACCCAAATATGAGTGCACACAATTACAGCCACCTGCTAGTTGGCAAAGGTTCCATGAATACATTGGAGGAAAGACAGCTTCTTCAACAAATGATGGTGGGAAAACTGGATCTCTACATGTACAAGAATGAAATTAAACCCATATATCACCCTACACAAAAATCAACCCAAAATGGATCAAAGACCTCAATGTGAAACCTGAAACACTGAAACTCTTAGAAGAAAACATAGGCAGTACCTTACAAGATATAGGTGCAGGAAAGGACTTTATAAATAGGATTTCATTCGCTCAGGAGTTAAGGCCAATAATTGACAAATGGGACCTCATTAAACTTAAAAGCTTCTGGGCAGCAAAGGAAACAACCAAGGAAATGAAGAGGAAGCCCACAGAGTGGGAGAGAATCTTTGCTAGCTATACACCAGATAGAGGATTAATTTCCAGAATATACAGAGAACTAAAAAAATTGAAGAATCAAAACATATGACTTATTAAAAATGAGCTATAGATCTGAACAGAGTTCTCAAAAGAAGAAATAAAAACAGCTAAGAAATATTGTAAAAAGTGTTCAACATCCTTACTAATTAGGGAAATGCAAATTAAAACTACTTTAAGATTTCATCTCACTCCAGTCAGAATGGCTAAGATCAAGAAAACAAATGACAACAAATGCTGGTGAAGATGTGTGTAAAGGGGACCCCCTCATTCACTGCTGGTGGGATTACAAACCTGGTGCTACTATGGAAATCAATGTGAAGAATTCTTAAGAAACTGAAAAAATAAATCTACCATATGATCCACTCCTTGACACATAGCCAAAAGACTCGATATCCTATTACAGAGATACTTGCTAAGTTATGTTTATGGCTGTTCTTTAAACATTTTTAAAAATTTTATGTGTATGGGTGTATTGCCTGCATGTATATAAGTGCATCTGTGTCATGTGATGCTCATGGAGTTCAGAAGAGGGTGTTGGATCTCCTGGAACTGGAATTATGGATGGTTTCTAGCCACCATGTGGATGCTGGGAATCGAACCCAAGTCCTCTGCAAGAGCAGTCAGTGCTCTTAACCCCTGAGTCATCTCTTCAGCTTCCTCTTGCTGTTCTTTTCATAATAGGAAATGGAAGCAACCTAAATATCCTTCAGTTGATGAATGGATAATGAAGATGTGGTACATTTACACAATGGAGTTTTATTCAATGGTAAAGAAAGCTGAAATAATTTTGCAGGTAAATGGATGGAACTAGAAACTGTTATACTAAGTGAGGTAATCCAGATTCAGAAGAACAAACAACATATTCTTTCTCATTTATGGATCCTAGCTACAAATCCTTAGATACAGGTATACCTCTCATCACTCATCAAATAATCTGCTTTTTGCAATGGATGGAGACTATTACAAATTTCCACAACTGGTCAAAATGCAGAGAACAAGTGACTCTGAGGTACCCAGCCATAAGTGATGCAATCCCTACACCTGTGACTCAGGGAACATTATGGGAGAGGGGGTGGAAAGATTGTAAGAGCCAGAGGGACAAGACACCTGCTACTAGTTAATGCATTCTAGATATGATAGGAAAGCGACACCACTGAAATCTTCACAGTGTAATAGTCCAACAAGATCTGCATAATGCCAAAACCAGTTGACATGCCAAGGTGGATAGGGCAAATTCCATGGGGTCCCGCTTCAAGATGAATAGCTACCGGCAATCAGTGGATGCTGAGGGATTAGCTCCCTGAGTTGTTACCTAATCCCAAGTAGATAGCCCTAAACACAGGTATGCATGAGCACCACTAAATGGACTCAATGCATATGTGTGTGTGTGTGTGTGTGTGTGTGTGTGTGTGTATGACAATAATCAAGTTGGATGTGGTGACACATGCCTTTCATCCCAGCCCTTGGGAGGCAGAGGCAGGTGGATGTCTGTGAGTTCAAGGCCAGCCTGCTCTATATAGTGAGCTTCAGGCCAGCTGGGGCTACAGGAAGACCCTGTCTTCAAAAAGACCAAAAAAAAAAAACCCAAAAAACAAAAAAACAAAACAAAAAACAAAAACAATAACAGTCAAAAGAACGAGACAAGAAATTGAGAGGAGGAGGGACTGGGAGGGATGGAAATAATACTCATGTATGAAATTCTCAAAAGCAACAAACAAAAATTTTAATGTCATTAGGTGATTATCAAGCAAGAAACCCTTTTTGTTGGAAAGTTTTCTATTAATATGGCATACTCTGCTACTTACCATAGCCTGGAAATATTAAAATCCTTGATGATAAGGAACCTTTTTTAGTGTTGCCAGATCAATCTAAACCTTTTGGATTCTTGATGTAGAAGAAGGGATAGAAATGTAACGAAGCTTTAGCCATTGGACCTGACAAGTTACCAACTTACGTTCATTTTTCTTTCTTCCATCTTTTCTTCTTTTTCTCCCCTCCCTCCCCATCTTTTTCTTTTCTTTTTGTCTTCCCCCGCAGGGTCTGTATCCCAGGCTGCCTGAAACTCATTATGTGCCTGATGATGGCTTTGAATTCCTCATATTCATGCTTCTACCTCCCAAGTGCTGGGATTACAGGTGTGTACTACCATGCCCAGCTTGGTTTCTTTTTTGTTTTGTATTATTTTGGCTCCTTTTATAACCTATAGATTAAAGGCCTGTGTTTGAAAAGCAAGAAAGCAAACAAACAAGAAAAACAATGAATGGCACTACTTTTTCTAGAAGGGAACCTATTTTTTTAACTCTTGAGACAAACACTGTTTTATAGAACAATAATTTATGGCTTAAAATTAAAGCAAAGAATACATGAATATATATTTTGGAGGGGCTGAAAGTCGAATTTACAGAGAAAGGTTTCTTCATTAACATTTTTTGAGGGGCTAGAGAGATGGCTTAGTGGTTGAGAACTGGCTGCTCTTCCAGAGGACCCAGGTACAGTTCCCAGCACCCACATGGTGGCTAACAACTGTCCATAACTCCAGTTCCAGGGGATCTGACACCCTCTTCTGGCTTCCATGGGCATTTCCTGACATGGGCAAGACACTCAAATACACACAAAAATAAAAATGAGGTGAGGGTCATATAAGGCAAAATTAAGCATGCTAAAGTGTACACCTGTGTAGCACAGAGCACATCCGGTCTTGGGAAATATTCCCTCTGTCTTCCCTGACTACATCAAGTTAACTAAGAAGGTCAGCAGCCTCAGGAGTTAGATATGAAAACATTTTACATGCACAAAGTACAGACATGTAAGAAAGGTGTTTATTTAATAGGAAAGACTGAGACTGAAAGACAGAAATCCACCTGAGTGATAGGGAGATGGGTCAGTGGGCAAAGTGCTTACCACACAAGCATGAAGACTTGAGTTTGGATTCCCCAGAACCCACATAAAGCCAGACAAAATAGTGTGTGTCAGTGAGCCAAGTCCTCCTATTGCAAGAGATGGGAGGTAAAGAAAGACTCCCCAGAAGCTCATGGGTCAGCTAGCCTGGCATACATAGCAGTCATGAGACCCTGTCTCAAGGAGGAAAATGAGGATTAACACCAAAGGTTGTCCTGTGATCTCCACATGTGTTATGGCATGCATACACCTGCACTGATAAGCACACACATCCACATCCACACATCCACACACACACACACACACACACACACATACACACACTCCACAGACATGTCCAGATACTCCATACCACACACACACACGCATACATACACATCTATCCCACACATACACCACACATACCATACAACAGCCACATCCACATACACCACACACACATTCATACATGCCACACTTATACACAAACACCATACTACACACACATTCCACATATATTCATACACACTATACCCCCCCACATTTACACAAACACCACATGCATCCATTCATCCATCCATACACACAACATTTATGAAGACTTGAGTTTGGATTCCCCAGAACCCACATAAAGCCAGACAAAATAGTGTGTGTCAGTGAGCCAAGTCCTCCTATTGTAAGAGATGGGAGGTAGAGAAAGAATCCCCAGAATCTCGTGGGTCAGTACCCCACCCACATTAATAAATACATCCACATACATACCTCGCCCCCATACCTCACCACACAATATACACATACCATACACAGACATACACATATGCCACACCTCACACATACCACACCACATACATTCAATACACATGTCCACACACATATACCATACCACACATACAAATCCACATAAATATTCACAAATATATACTACCCTCACCACACACACCACATACACACACTCACATCTAGTTGGAGGAAGACTTGTAGGGGTAAGTAAACTTGCAAAACTTCTTAGTAGATTCTGAGAGATAAGAAAAGGTATTACACTCAATAAGAACAGGTGGCTTAAAACTGTTTAAATGACTGAGAAATAATAAGCTATGAGAAATTACAAATAAATAAAAATCTAAAACATAGGGACTGGAGAGATGGCTCAGATGTTAAGAACACTTGCTCTTGAGGAGGACCTGGGTTTGGTTCACATGGTGACTCTGTTGCCCTCTTCTGGCCTCTGAGAGCACTGCACACATGCCAGGTACACATATATACAAGCAGGTAAAACAGTTATACATATATCAATCAAGCTTTAAAAAGAAGCAAACTTCTGGGCATGATGTTGCACACCTTTGATCCCAGCACATGGGACGCAGAGGCCAGCCTAGTATACATAGTGAGTTCCAGGCCAGCTGGGGCTATAGGGAGTCCCTGTCTTAAAAAAAAAAAAAAAGCAAACTGATCAAAGACATCATCAACAAAACTGAGGAAATCTCCCAACAAATAAAACAAAAGTTCAGTGTCATTCTGATGTGGGGGTTGGTTTTAAAAAAATTATGCTGGTGTGACTATAGCTACAATGGGGGAAGCATTACTATTTTAAAAGGAACCCTAAATTATTTATGCACATAGTTTCTATGTCCTGGATTTACCAGCCTGTGAGGTCATGTAAAACGAGGTTACATTAGCTTTTCACGATCAAATTATAGTCTTTAAGCTGTCACAGTTGAATGCAAGGTACTAGAGCCATTACCTTTGCAAAGTGCCTTCTGAGTTTTTGAGGGCCTAGCTAGGGATTCACACACATGTGCCTAATACCTCGTCTACCCACTGAAAATCATAGGGTCCTTGCCATGTTCCTCTCCCTCTGCCCATGGGCACCATTTGAAGGTAGGAATAGCACCCCTCATTACTGGTGGTGTTGCTCAGATGAGGGGCTTTGAATTTTCTGGTGGTATTTTCTCTTGATGTTCCCATTTTCAAGAATACTAGAGAGCACTGGGCTCGATGGGACATAATCAAAATGGCTCTGCAGCAGCTCCCTACCTCTTCTTTCCCCTCTTCTGCTGCTCAAAGCTTGGAGCCCACACTTGTTTGCAGTTTCTCTCTTCTCAGCTTTGGTGCTTACTTACTTGTTCATATTTGCAGTACATCTATATACTTTTGGAAAACCCTAAATATTTTTTTCCTTGGGAGAATTTGGAAACCTTCTACAGATATCTAGAAGCATTAAGATGGAACTGACATGGGACTGGTTCTTCCATACTCTCATCTTCTACCCTCTCAAGTCCCACATTTTTACATCCAACCAACTGTGCATTGACAAAACTTGAAACAGTATTTTACCTACTCCTGTAGGTAACCTCTCACATAAGCTTCAAAAAAGATGGCAAAGTAGAAGGGGGGCTAGTTGGGAAGAAACAGGGGATGGGTGGGAGGGGACAAGAGAGGGTGATGGGGATTAATACAATCAAAATAGATCATATATATGTGTGAAAATTTCATAGTGAAACCCATAATACATGACATACACCAATAAAAAATAAAAAGATGAGACAAAAAGAAAATACCTGGGAAAAACTGCTTTTAAACTTAGCATGTAGAGACTTTTTCCCTTAGAATTATTCCCTAAGCAATACAGTAAATACAATATAGATACTATCTACGTTGTATTACAGATTGTAAGTCATCTAGAGTATTTAGGAGGATGTGTGTAGGTTTTATATATATATTATATATATATATATAAAACTATACCATTTAATAGAAAATAATCATGCGTTTGAGGGTTCGAGTATCTTTTGGGGTCCTGAAATCAATTCCCTTTGGATATCAAGGGAAACTCATACTGTTCTTTTCCCTAAAAATTGCCCAATTAAAAGAAGTACTTTATTATTTTATGTGTATGAGTGTAGTGCCTGCATGTAGGTAAGTGCACCTGTGTCGTGCAATGCCCTGGAGGACGAAAGAGGCTGTTGGAAATACAGACAGTTGTTAGCTGCCATGTGGGTGCTGGGAATTGAACCTGAGTTTCTGCAGAACAGTCAGTGTTCTTAACCGCTAAGCAATGTCTCCAGTCCCCCTAAATTGCCCAATTTTTCAATTAGCAGGTTGTGGATCCAGCATTCTGCTCCCCATAAAGCATCCAAATAGGATCTCCAGCTTACCTTTCCTATGACATCTGTCAGAAGCTTGAGGGACCGAGGATCATGTACCAGGGAGTCTGTGTAGAAGGAGCCAAGGTATTTCCTTGGGTCAGTTGAATTGTCTTGGGCACAGAGATCTGGGCGCATGTTGAATCCATGGGAGATTCTTCCCACTGTGAAGGGGAAAGCACCACCTGCAAGAAAGCAGAGACAGGAGGACTGTAAGTTCAAGGACTAAGTGCTTGGGCCACAAAGTGAGTTGAAGGCCAGCCAGGCAACTTAGCTGAGACCTTGTCTCAAAGTAAAATTTAGGGGCTGGGGAAATGCCTTAGCAGTTAAGAACACTTGGTGTTCTTGCAAAGGACCCAAGTTCAGTTCTCAGCACTAATGTTCGGTGGATCATAACCACTTGAAATTCTAGCTCCAGGGAACCTAACATCCTCTTTTGGCCGCTTCAGGCACCCATACACATCATACAGACATACACTCATATACAAACAGACGCACTGAGGACACACACACACACACACAGTAATAAAATATTGAAAAAAATTAAAGAGCTTGAATGTAGCTCTGGTAGTATGAGGTCCTAGATTCAATGCTCAGCATCATAAGAAAATGGAGAGATGCTTTAGTTGGTAAAGTACCTGCAGTGCAAACATGAAGACTTGAGTTTGAATCATAGAACCTTTGTAAAAAATAACAACAACCAGGTGGTGCTGTACACACTTATAATCTCAGCACTGGGGAGGTGGAGATGGGGATCTCTGGGCTTGTTGGCCAACTAGCCTAGCTAAATTGGTAAGCTCCAGGTTCAACGAAAGGCCCTGTCTCAAAAAAAGGTAGATGGTGCCTGAGAAATGATACAAGTTTGTCCTTTAGCCTCCACCTGCACTCCAACATGCATCCACACCTACATGTACACACAAATAAAATGCATGCAACAGAAGATGGAGAACCATTAGAAACATCTCCTTCTCCTGATCTTCACTCTCTTCTCACCCATTCATGCACAAAGGAAGGGCCACATGATGACACAGGGAAAAAGTGACTGTCTGTGTGATAGAAGCAAAGGTCATGCCAGAAATCAATCTTACCAGTACCTTGATCTTAAACTTCTAATCCCCAGAACCATGGGAAAATAATTGTTGGCTTAAGTCATACCATCTATGGCATTTTCTTAGGCCAGTCTGATCTGACTGATAAAATAGAGTCTCACCTCCATGTGCAAAACACACTTTGAGTTTAGGAAATTTCTCAAACACTCCACCCATGATCATGGAGCAAATGGCTGTGGTGGTCTCTGCAGGCATTCCTGAAAGAGGAAACAGTCGTACAGTTTAGAGCTTGTCACTTAACCAAGAAGGTCTGTGACATTAATAGCTGAAGAACAGAGTCTAATAGTTGGGGAATTGTCTGTGCTGTGAAACATGGGGTCCCTCAGCCCTGGCATGGTTTGAATGTATACAGGGCAGTACTTAGGCAAGGAGAATCATCCAAAGGTTCCTAGTTGCTATTTGGAGATAGAACCATTGAGGAAAGAGAAGACCTGGATTTGGTCCGGATGCAGGCAAGTATACAAGAAGTTTAACTTAGACCCTCACTTAGCTTTGGATTATGCACCCTCTCTCTTGTAACAGTGCTCTTGGCAGCCTGGTTCTTTCACTTGCACATACTATGTGCACATGCCTCTCTCCAAACAATGTGCCTAGCAACCTCAGTACCCTTCAACCCGCCCCGCCCCCCCGCCACTACATTGGGCTACGTGTACTCCCATCTCTGAACAATGGTGTAAGTTTCCCCACCCCTGGTAATAATCAAATTTAGACAGCTTTTTATTCAAGTGCATTCCCAATGTACACAGGTATGAAGAATAGAAGGGTCAATTCAGCTTAAACTGGTTTTGGGTAGGCACAGTAAGGCAAAGCTGTGTCCTTTAGTAACCTAGTAATCCCATTTACCACCTTATGCCTATGCATAATTGGGCATGCATATACTTAAAATCAGATGCATTATGGGAAGGAATATGCATAGTAAGAAAATGATTATATGATCTAATCTGACAATCAAAATAGAGAGTCACCTAAACTACACCCTTTAGTAACCAGCCCCTTGTTCCTTTAAACCCCATGAAAAGAGAAGCCAGGCTGGTTGTGGTCGTACATAACTTAAATCCCAGCACTTGGGAAACAGAGGGAGTTTCAGACCAGCTAGGATTACAGGGGAGACCCTGTCTCCAAAACACACACACACACACACACACACACACACACACACACAGCTGGAGAGATGGCTCAGTGATTAAGAAGTTAAGAGTATTGGTGGCTCTTGCGGAGGACCTGAGTTCGGTTCCCAGAACCCATATGGAGACTAACAACCATCCATGACCCCAGTTCCAGGGGATCCAATGCCCTCTTCTGATCTCTGCAGGCATTGCAAAATATGGGTGCACTTACACACATAAAGGCAATACATCCATACACATAAAATATTTAAAATGAGAGAGAGAGCGAGAGAGAGGAGAGAGACTGAGAGACTAGGCCCTAGCTTGGAGCCCTTGAATACTCTTACTCATGTGGCAGCTGTCAATCTTGACAGTGTAACCCTCTTTATTCTGCACTGTTGCTTTGGTTCCAATAAAGATATCTTATTTCTTTTACAAATTTTTGTGAGCCCTTATTTTCAACTTTTTGGATAAGAGGCCAGGAACCTGGAAATGGCCTTGATAACACTGATTCTCCTTCAGTTTTGATTGTGGTGCTGGAGACCGAGCTCAGGGCCTTGTGCTTGCTAGGCAAGTGCTCTACCACTGAGCTAAATTCTCGGCTCCTCTCCTTTCAGTAATGGGTGCAGAAGGGACAAGCAGAGTATATAGATTCCAGGAAGAACAATGGTTCTTGCAGTTTTTTGCCTTTGGCCTGTGGTAAATTATTTGATGTCTCTGAGCCTGTGCTTTGTCACCAGAGGACACTACTTGTCTTGTAGGGCTTCTGTAAAGTTTAGCAAATAATGATGTCGGCACAGTTCCTGATTATAACTTCACTTTGGAGGTGTTCAGTAAAGGTTAGTTGCCTTGTTGCGTCTCAGTTTCCTCATCTGTAAACTGAGGGGATAATGGTTGGTTCCTGCCAATGTTGAGATTCAGCAATAATATCTGGTACGTAGTTATAGCTCCTTAAATATTAACCATTACTGTCAGTCCTGCCAAGTCTCTGCTGCCTCTTGGAAACAGTGTTGAAAAACAAGTGGGTTGATGTGAATTAATTAAAGTGCTTTGTGCTCCCAGAAGAAGTGGCTGGTCCCTGTCTGATGCCCTCACCCCAAGGAACTACTCGAGGCTACATTGCTAGATGGCTGATCCAGAGATCTTGACCACCAGTTAGACTTCACTGTATGCTCATTCTGCCCCCTCACTACCCCACAAACCCAGATGCACCTAGCTTTCTGGTCTCCTTGGAATTCTGGGAGCATGGTGGATTCGTATCCATCAGGGAGCTTCTTGAAGACAGGGTAACACACAGTGCTGTTTCCATCTGGTCCTCTATGAGTCTCTGTTCCATTAATCAGTTGAATGGATAGCCTCACAAGATATTCTTTATACCATGGTCCAAGACATATAGATATATGCATATCTATCTATCTATCTATCTATCTATCTATCTATCTATCTATCTATCTATCATCTATCTATCATCTATCTGTTAGTTTGAGACAAGGTTTCAAGGAGCCTAGGCTGGCCTCCAATTGCTATGTAGCCAATGCTGGCCTTGAATTCCTGATCCTCCTTCCTTAGTCTCCCAAATGCTGGGATTACAGGAGTGTACTATCATGCCCAACTCCCAAGTTATAGCTTTAAAATGAATTGGCTAATGGTCCTTTTTGCCAGGAATCTCCCCATCTGCTGATGATTACTCATAACATTATTCTGAAACTGGCCCATGCTATTGTCCATGACTCATGTACTGGATTATCGTCTTCCTCTAATTAGAACATATGTTCCATGAGGACAGTTGTTTTGTTGTCTATCTCCTAAGTGCTTAGTACAAGGCCTGACTGATGGGGATAGAGGCACATGTACTACATACATTTTTTTTCATGTGGAAAGTTGCAACACAAAATAAACTTGTGAGAGTTGTAAAATGTTTATGAATCAGAATGAGGTTGTCTAAGAAACTGGACAGCACCAAGTCTTTAAAAAAATGTAAAAATTACGTTTATTAGCCAGGTGTGGAGCACATGCCTTTAGTCCCAGCACTTGGGAGGCAGAGGCAGGTGGATCTTCGCCAGTTTAAATTACATTTATTTATTTATTTTTGTGTGTGTATGTGTGTGTGCGTGTGTGCACATTGTGTGCATGCACATGCCATGGTGTATGTGTGGAGGTCAGATGATAACTTGAAAAAATTGGTTCTCTCCTTCTACCATATGGTTCGAACTCAGGTTATTTGGTTTGGTAGTCAGAGCCTTTACCCACTGAGCCATCTCACCACTACTTCCATCTTTTATTTTTGAGACAGGGTGTCTATGTAACCCTGGCTGACCTGGAACTTGCTATGCAGACCAGGCTGACGCAGAACTCACAGAGATCTGCCTGCCTCTGCCTCTGCATCCTGAATACTGTGATTAAAGGTGTATAGCACCATGCCTGGCACGCCCAGTTCCTCTTAAAAAAAAGTGTGCGTGTGTGTGTGCATGCGTGCATGCATGTATGTATGTGTGTGCATGCGTGTGCAAGTGTGCCTGCTGTAGTGCAATGTAGTGTGTGTGGAGGTGAGAGAACAACCTTGGGGGTTTGTCTTTGTTTCCACCTTGTTTGAGACAGGATCTCTTGTATTTCCAGGCTAGCTTGTCAGCAAGTTTCTAAGAATTCTCCTTTCTCTGTCTTCTCTCTTGCCTCAGGTGTGCTGGGATTATGACATATGTTGCTTTGTCCTGCTTTACGTGGGTTCTGGAGATCTGAGCTCTGTTCCTCATGCTGTACAGCAAGTGCTTTGTCCACTGAGCCATATCCTCAGCCCAGCATCAAGCTCTTAAGCAAGAATTAGTAGAAGCACGGATGGAAGTGGATAGAAAGCTGCCTCACTAAATAGTCTGGAGTAATCACAGGAACATACAAGGTGTCAGAGCAGAAAGAGACCTTTGAAGAAATCCAGACCAGCTCTCACTGTTTGCAGATGAGAAACTGGAGCCCAGGGAGGTGAAGTGGCTTGCTGCAGATTGTACAGTGCTCCTTGTTTTCCTTCTTACTAGAACTTATGAGAGATGAGTGGGGCAAATGGATCTTTCCCCTCTTTCTCTCTTCCTCACTCTCGTGCAGAACTTTGATTAAATAGTGCAGGAGGCAAAGGGAGGAAGAGCTCAACAAATAACAGGTGCACTGAAAGCATGGGTCTTCTGCAGTCCAAAGCTTCCCACACTTAGATGGTAGAAATTGACCTTCTACTGATAATTTCAAGTTTCCTATTTATAACACCTGACATCATTATCAGCTTCTAAATAAAACCCCTGCAACACAGACATGGTTACTGTTTTTGGCACCTATTTGGAGCTCTGTATAATAAAGTGCCTTCGCAGTTAGGCAGATCTGTTAAATTCCATTTTCTCTTGTTAACTGTGCATCTTAGTTAACAATAAAACTACTTGACTCAGTTTCTCCATCTGTAAAGCTGTTATTACAATTTTAACTGTGTCAGTTCAATATGTGATTTCCTCTGTGATTTGTTTATGGTCATATTTGGATAACTAGGCCATACATACAGCACTTGTTTGAGAAAGACCCCAATCAATGGTAGTTGCTATTACTCTCAATCTCATTATATATTTATACTTTTTCTTTCTGATAGAACAGAGTTCCACAGATGAGTGGAAAAATCTCCAAGAGTTGATGCTGTGTTCCCTACCCTGGTTGGACACAAACCTACGAGCCAAGGCAGCCAGTATTTGGTCATTCGTCCATCCATCTGCATGTCCCAGGGATGCACAAACAGAGAACAGTTCAGCCTCTCGGCCGCCTTCAAAGAAGCAATGGGATCGAGAAGGTTATCTGGGTGAACCAGCAAATGTAAGGTACTGTCTGGGGAAACTGCTTTTCACTAACCCTACATTGATCCGAATAAATAAGGTCAAACACTTCTGGAGGTGATTCTTGCTCTCCAAAACATTCTTTGACCAATTATGCTCTGCTTGGAAAAGAAAAAGAACTCTCAGAATTAACCATGGAGGTTGATGAGTTTAATATTTTGTGTGACAAAAGAAGTCACAGGAAACATCTATCACTCAATCTTTTTTTATGTGAATGTGTATGTGTTCATGTGTGTGCATGTGCATGTAGAAGCCAGAGGACAACCTAGGGTGTTGTTCCTCAGGAGCCTTCCAGAATGTTTTTTGAGACCGGGTCCTTCAGTGTCCTGGAACTTTTCAATTTAGCTATGCTAGATGGCCATCAGGCCCCAAGGACCCACTTGTCCCTTCTTCCCTAGCACTGGGATTATAAGTGCATACCGATACAACTGGCTTTTTAATGTGGAATCTGGAGATTACACTCAGATCCTCATGCTTGCAAAGCAAGCACCTTACCAACTACACTATCTCCTGAGCTCCACTCAAACATTTTATCTTTTTTTGACAGGGTCTCCCTAGTCCCAGTCTGCCTGGAAGTCACTATGTGGACCAGGCTGACCTTGATCTTGCAGAGATCCACTTGCCTCTGCCTCCTGAGGGCTGGGATTAAAGATGCACACCACCACGCCCAGAGCCCACTCAAACATTTTTGACAGAGCAAGATGCTTAAGGTTTAATCCCACACTTCAAATGCAGGGAAACTTTTCCCTGCTGGCTATTGTTCAGTCCATTCTTTCAGGATGACTGGGATGGTGTCCTTGGAGTCAGGCCAGGAGTGCTCCTTCCTTCTCCCCACGTGGCTACCTGAGCCTGTAGGAAGTGAGGAAATGGGATTCAGGCATGGTTGTGTGCACCTGAGAAGCAGAAACAAGAGGAGCAATGGAAGTTCAAAGCCCACCTGGCTACTTAGTAAGAAAAAGCCAGTCAGGATTACCTAGAGAGGTCCTGTCTCGAAAGAAAAAGAAAAAAAAAAAAGAAAGCAATGCAAGGAAATGATATGCAAAGGATGAGCTCACAGCTGGACCAGGGCTGGCCAGCCTGATCCAAGACATGAAGACAGTTGAATCTGACACTGGGTGGAGGGTTCTGGGTCTGTGGGCACTCACACTACTCCTGGAGCCCAGTGAGACTTTGAACAGTCTCCTGTGAATGAGACAACATTTTGAAGAGAGAACTCTGAGTGCCTCAACTGGTTAGGTACTAAGATGAATACCATGGGCAATTCTGTCTCAAGACCTTTGGGAAATGGAAAGGCCATAGGATGGAATGAACTTCAGTCAACAAAATGTTTGATTAAGTCCCTTTAACAGTCATTGAATATCAGTGCTTACCAAGGTTCAAAGCAAAGCTTTCCTTAGAACATTTTCTTTCCAAGTGTATTGGGGTGCTAGCAGACTCATCCTACCTTCGTGCATAAATATTTGAGCTAACCAGGCTGATGGAATGTGACTTGTGTATGTAAACATTGTTAAAATAAAACAGTTTTGGATAACCTGGAATCCTGGAAATCACAGGCAGAATAAATTGAAGATTTTCAGCTCAGCAGATTCTGAGTAACACAGAGGCAAAAGTCTTGAAGGGAGAAAGCTAACTTATTTTTGATAATGGATGCAGGTTAGAAAGAGAATATTGACTTCTTGGGATAGTGTAGTCTTGGCACCTGTTTATGGTAATCCCAGTGAGATTTTACTCCTCCTTAGGATAAAACTTGATCCAGTTCAAATGAACACTTAAAAATAATTTGTTTGCAGGGTGTGGTGGCACACGCCTTTAATCCCAGCACTTGGGAGGCAGAAGCAGGTGGATCTCTGTGAGTTCAAGGCCAGCCTGGTCTACATAGTGAGTTCCAAGACAGTTGGGGCTACAGGGGGACCCTGTCTCAAAAAAGACCAAAAATTTTTTTTTCTCTCTATGTATGAGGCCTGATAGAGAACAAAAAGTCTCAAGATCATTAACTAAAAATCACTGAAATCTCAGCATTGCCAGTGTTCTTTTGTGCTTAGCTGGTAAAGTGCCTGCCATGCAAGCATGAAAACTTGAGTTCAGATCTCCAGAACTCATGTAAAAACTGAGCATAGCAGTGTGTCTGTAATCCCAGTGCTCTGAGGTGGTGACAGGAGGATCCCTGGAGCTCATTAGCCAGCCAGTTTAGTCGAATCAACAAGCTCCAGGTTTCTTGAGAGACTGTTTCAGAAAATAAGGTGATTGAGGAAGAGATGGATGTTGATCTCTGGCCTCAACACACTCATGGATATGCACCTATACTGGAAAAAGAGAATTTTTTGACAGTTATTAGCTAGTTTAATCCTTTGTGAGATGTATACTCTGTGTGTTTGTGTTATACAGGTTCAGAGATGCATATGCTTATTTTCAGTAGTTTACAGAGAAGATAGGAACCCAAGTAACTTAAGTCCTGCAGCTGATAAATGGTAGAGCCAGACAACCAGATGCTAATATTTTGTCTGCCTCATACTAGTAATGAAGCCATTTTGTACCTGAGTTGGTCTGATTAGGTAGATTCATTAAGAGCAGTCTAGGAGTTAAGTGGGCTATGAAATGCCAGGCTTACCTCTTAACAGCAGTGCTAACTTGGCTCTCAGAAATTCCATTTGTTTGAGCATGTTACTGACTCAAGCTGGAGAACAGCAAGGCAGGCCAGCCTTACTAAACAAACAAATAGGCCATTGACCCAGGAACACTATGGGTCAGGATGTACTTTTGAATCCCTCAGAGACTGGCATCCCCTCAAACAATCTAGCGGGAGTGATTGATGGGTGGAGCTCGGCATACAAACTGGAAATGTCTATGTGCACTCTAGCCAGATGCTGGCTGTTGCTTCCTAAGCCCCTTAGGAATCCATAAATCCAGTTCCAATGAATAATAAAAATGACTTGTAGCTGAAGTCTTGCTCACACTGTGTTGAAATGACTTGCATGCATGAGTAAATAAATCCTTTTTCAAAGCTCACTGAGGTTTCTAGAAAACATTCTCTGCATTAACTGAGCCTCTGTAGCCAATGAGTTCCAGAGAGTCCAATATTCAGAACATTAAATCTTGAAGATCATTAGCAGGCAGTTTCATAGGCAATTCCCCAACTGGTGGGCAGTCACCATAGATAACAAGGAAAATTTCTTTGCATGTGATAGAGCTCCAAAAATATTTAAAAATAAATGGCAGATGCTGGGTGTGGTGGCTCACGCCTTTAATCCCAGCACTCGGGAGGTAGAGGCAGGTGGATCTCTGTGAGTTCAAGGCCAGCCTGGTCTACATAGTTCCAGGACAGCTGGGGCTACAGGGAGACCCTGTCTCAAAAAGGCCCCGCCCAACCAAAAATGGCAGAGCCGGGCATGGTGGTGCATGCCTTTAATCCCAGCACTCAGCAGGCAGAGGCAGTCTGATGTCTGTGAGTTCAAGGCCAGCCTGGTCTACATAATGAGTTCCAGGCCAGCTGGGGCTACAAGGAGACCCTGACTCAAAAAGACAAAAAAAAAAAAAAAAAAGTGCCTGGTGGGTTCGCAAACATCTACTTTATCAGCATTAAAAATTTTTGCATTTACATTGGAGATAAAAGAAAAGTATACCATACCATTATAATTCTGAGAGAGAAGTGAGAAAAAATGTAAAAATGCAATTGGCTAAGGCGTCTTGGACCTTAAGTCCTGGTACCAAAGATGGTAGATTCAGCTAAAAGTAGAGGAAGAGGAGGGCTGGTAGAGAGGACGCCAAGATGATGACACTGGGTACTTCAGGAATGGAGGGCCCTGAAGTTTTGAAATGTATTTTATTGTGAAATATTTTAATTATAGAAAGTATAAACAATAGAACACAAAATGTTGATATGCTCTCCATTTATATTTACCAAATACTAACATTTTCAAAGCATTACTTATCTGTTATTCATCTATCATCTGTTATGTATCTATCATATATCTGTCACCTATTTATCTACCTACTTATCACCTATCTACCTATATATCTATGTACCATCATCTATCTATATCTATCTAAATCTATCATCTATTAGCTATCAATAATCTATCTATCCCCTGCCCCTCTTATCTATTTGTTTATTTTGGGGTTTTTGAGACAGAATTTTGCTATGTATCCCAGGCTTGCCTGAAACTCACTGTATAGTCCAGGCGGCCTGAAACTCACAGTCCTCCTGCCTTAGTCTCCTGAATAATAGGGTTATATGCTGTGCCCCCATACCTGTTTTCATTATGTATTTTTATTATATACTGTCAAAATATTTGACTTGCAGAGGTTCTTAATTGAACTCTAATTAAAGATAGATGAGGTTAAAAAACATAACCAATATACTAGAATATTCTGCAGCTATTTAAAAGTCACTCATTAAGATAATCTTCATTGGGAAGATTCACTGGCTGCTCTTGCAGAGGACTCAGGTTTGAGTCCCAGCACCTACATGGCACCTAATAACCATCCATAACTCCAGTTCCAGGGGAATCCAACACCCTCTTCTAACCTCTGCAGGCACTGCAGGACACTTACATACATGCAGGCAATACACTCATACATATGAAATTAAAAAAATACAAAGAGATAATCTTCATTAGACTGGGAGATGACTCAGTGGATAAAGCACTTGCCATGAAAGTGTGAGGACTAGAGTTCATATTCCCAGCACCCACATAAAAGTTAGATAGGTGTTGTGGCCTGCCTATAATCCCACCACTATGGAGACAAGAGACCAGGGATCTGTAGGGTAAGCTGGCTAGATTAGCTGAAATGGACAAGCTTCCGGTTCAGAGATCCTGCCTCAGTAAATAAAGTACACAGCTATGGAAGAGGAAGAAGGCACCTGATGTTAACCTCTGGCTTTCACACATATGTACATCATATGTTCAATGTGTGCCCCCTCACATGCAGACATAAATACATGCATAGATGAGAGAGAGAGAGAGAGAGAGAGAGAGAGAGAGAGAGAGAGAGA